>NW_017731835.1:186255-193681 GCF_001890085.2 Hipposideros armiger | reverse complement strand
TTATTATTATTATTATTATTATTAATTATATTGCTTTTTCTGATGTAGTCAGATAGTTCTTGTAGAGTTCTTTCATTTCTTTTAACTCTCAAGTCTCTCTCTTCTTCCATCTGCAACATTTCCAGATTTCTATCTTCAATATCATTAAGTCTTTCCTTCATTTGGTCAGCTCTATTTCCTAGGAGCTGGCTAGTTAATTGTTCATCGTTTTTTTTTTTTTTTTGAGTTCTTCAGCTCCAGAATTTCTCCTTGGTTCTTCTTTAAGATTTTAATCTCTTTGGGAAAATATTCATTTTGTTGGTTGATTTTATTTCTGAGTTCATTAAACTGCCTATCTGAGTTTTCTTGCATCTCACTGAGTTTTTCCAGAACTTCAGTCTTGAATTCTCTGCCATTTAAGTCACATATTTCATGTTCTCAAGTTCATTTTCTGGAGATTGTTAATTTTCTTTCTGAGTTGCCTTGTTATCTTGCTTATTCACGGCAATTAATGAATTGTTTCTCTTCCTGGGCCTCTACAGGAGTGGGTTCAGCAGCCAGTTAATATTAAGAGATCTTTCTTTTGCTTTCCAGGAGGTGGTGCTGGAGCGTTTTGTTTTCTTTCATGCTATTCTGGCTTCTGCTGTGGTGGGAGATTTCCTGGGGAGTTGGGCTTCTCCTCTATGACCAGGTCATCACCATAGGAGGATGTGGTGGACAATTGGGTTCTGGGCCTCTGAAATCCCAGTGCTGCACCTGCATTCAGATACAGAGCTTGTGTTTCTCAGCAAGCCTGGGTCCCCCCACTGGGATCAGCTGAGAAATGTGGGGGCCGGGTGGGCTGGGAAAGGTGGCAGGTGTGCTTCTGGCTTTCTACTCTTCCAAGTAATGGTGACCACCATACCAGGGCTTTAGATATTCTGCTCTTTAATCCAACACTGCTACCATTTTGTTATGGAGCTGGCTGCTGGCTCTGGGAGAGTGCAGGGGAGGCAAGCTCTGAGATGGGGAGGCAGCCAGGCTCTGTGGCTTTATTTTCTGCCTGGCTGTGAGGGATCTCTTACTTCTGTACTTGGTCTCTGCCTCAGGGTCTTTGCCCCCAGGGCCTCTTCCCTGATTGCTGGATTCAGCCATGCTATATGTTGATCACTCAGGCAGGATTGTTGGTGCCACAGAAAGTGCACCTGCAGTCTCAATCCTCCCTTCTCCTAGGACCATAGTGAGCTCTGGGTGGCATCCTGTGGCCCCCATCTCGTCACTTCTACCTTCATTCCTCTGTTCATACTGATTCACACATGTTCAGATGTTTCAATGTGCAGATCTCTCAATTGTGTTTTGTATTGCATAGGGAATCCTTTGTTGAATTATATAATAGTTGTTTAGTTNAACCTCTGGAAACTGTAGTATTTCTTAGAAATTTTAACAGTACCAGCTCACTGATTATTGTAATGTAACCTTATTCACTTCTAAGTTGTAAAACATTGCCAGAGAAATCCATGTGAGATGAGATACCTTGCTTTTGCTAACATTTATTCTCTAACAAGGATTTGTAATCCAGATTTACCACCAAGTGCTGGCATAGACATATTTCATCTCATCATATAATAGAAAGTAAATTTTCTAATGATTTTACAAAGGGCAAATGAATCATAAAATAAAGTAACTTCCTTATGAACATTTCATTTTGCAGTAAATATTATAATCAAATCTAAATGCTCTCAGGTTGTTTGCCTAATCCTTTATTCTAATTATATTCCTTTGGTATCCAAAAAAAAAAAAAGGATAATTGTACTTAGGACTTTTTCTCTACTAATTGATTGCTTCTCCCTTGCCAGTTTCAGTGCTTGAAAATGCAGCCAATGGGCACAAAAAAGCAAACCATATTTGTACACATACAATGAGCAATTTTTATTATAAACCCTTCTGCTTTGTAAACATTATCAACACCTTAAAACTATGGCCTTGAAATGTCAGAGAATCAAAAAGTGCCTGCCATGCATGGTTGATATGCAGAAGCCACAGAGCCTTCTACAGCTTGTACTTGCCTAAATTAGCAATCCCTTCCACGATTCAATATAATTTGAATTGTTATGAGCAGCCCTAATTGCACTATGTCCTATAGCTAACTAGTAAGTGACTCTTGCTTTCTTTATCCACCTCTTGCTACTGAGAATAAATTAAGTACTCAACCTAAGGTGATTTGCTCTATTAGGACAAAAGAGTGACATACTGATTAAATTTAAGCTGTCAGATTGTATTTCATTTATGACTATTACCATTTTCTGGAGAGAATAACCAGTCTTTTTTATTTGTTTCACTGACACTCCCATAGAAATTTTTGCCTTTAGCAACTAGGAACCACTACATTAAATACGGATTTCTAAGGTATTAAAAAATGATTTTTTTTTAGAACACTGTGATTTTCGTAAAAAGAACTTGCTATCATATATGGTTAGTTAGAAATTTATAGTGCTGCAAGAATTGATTGGGTGTTCTCCCATATTTGTAGAAGTGGGTATATTTAAATGTCAATGTTTATTTTATTTTGCTCAGTGGCTCTCAAACTTTTCAATTATCTTTAGGAGCCTTCCATCAGTTTACCCTTTGTTGCCTGAATAGCAAGGATAAGAACACTTTTAATTTATTACTTCTTTTTTGAAACACACCATCTTTAAAAGTTAAAAGATAAAAGTGAAAGGCAAAGAACCCCGAAAGGTTAGCACGCAAGGCTAGTATGTTCCAGGTTATAGACTTATCAACAATTATTTCATTTCTACAAGTAAATCTCAGTTGCACTCTTCATGGTTCCATCATTACCTCTCATGATGACCCAATCATATTTTGAAAAGAAAATTGATCTATCAAACTCAAGAAATTAAAACTCTAAAATTTGCTAGTAATCTATTGTGGTCATTCTTCCAGGTGACTTATATAGGGGAAAATGCTATTTGTGTAAGCTGTTTTAACTGAAAATAATTCATTATTTTGGAAAAATGGTCTTCTTTACCTACAAAGATGAAAACTGAACAAAGTGATTTTCTCTAAGTCTGTATTAAATGCAAATTGTGAAGGTAGATAGCATGAGATATGCCTTGCAAAGGAGGTTACAAACCTAGATATCTTGGCAGAGGGCAGTAATTGTTTCAGAGGTTGCCAGTGAGACTTAGAAATCTTAAAATAAAATAGGTTGCTAATGAAATATATACACCAGAAGAGCAAGATTCTTACTGTTGAGACTTTTAGTAATAGCTTAACTAGGCTATAGTTTTTGCAGTATACTTCCCATTAATCTAAAAAGTTTTAGAGCTTTTAACTAGGCACAATTTGAATTTCTGGAAGTCTAGTACCCTAGCCCTGAATTTCGGAGATTTTAGCAACAATATGCATATATGCCATTAACACTCTGCAATTACTAATAATGAATATAACACTAAATATAATATATATTTTTTTCTTTTTATTCTTATTTGTATTTATTTTTTAATTAGTTTCCTTCTCACATTTCTATTGTTTGGATTCCACAGCAACATAACTGCTGTGCTCTTTAATATTTCTCTTTGTTAAGTACTAATAACAATGATACAGAAAAGAAGTGAACAGTATAAAACAAGGTGACTTTGAAAAAAAATAAGATGTGTTGCTAGCAGTGGCTTTATGACTGTAGTAGTCAATGCAACCACATGTCTCCCTTAACACTGGCAGCATGTGGTAGTTAAGGATATCATTAATTAAAAAAACAAAACAAAACAAAAAACTGACTTATGAAGGCCCAAGTAGAAACCTTTCTTTAATTTTATTTGTTTTCAAACATTTTATTGAACCTTATGTCAAAGGAAGTTTGTTAATATCACCGCATAGCACTATGTTTTTTTAATATAGATTTCAAGTTATTGTGAAATAAAATGAAAGGCTCAGTTCATGCAGTCAGTCACATTATTTAAATAGTGTTTTATCTCTTCTCTGAGATGCTGTTCCAGAAGCAACAGCTTTATTATGAGGGTTTTTTTGTTCTGATATTTAACCTTGATATGTGAGCTATCAGATTACCACATGACATTCATACTTTGTTGAAGAAATTTGAGTGTTTCATAATGAAAATAAGATTGAGGATTATAGAAATATCAACTTTTAAAACAGCGGGAGACAAAAATCTTTGGGTGCCAAATGGCAGTCGGCAGCTCATCACAGAGTAGAAAATAGAAGCTTAAAGTGAATGGAAGCGCGGTTTCCCAGATTGCCTTCATCTCACCCTTTAATCGGGAGAATAATTCTCATGTGTTATCTCATGTGTAATNCTCAGTGGATGCCTGAAATCACGGATCTTACCAAACCCTAGATACACTGTTATTTTCCAATACATACATACCTATAATAAAGTTTAATGTATAAATTAAGCACAGTAAGAGATTAACAACAATAACAAATAATTAAATAGAACAATTATAATAATATACTGTAATAAAAGTTATGTGAATGTGGTCTCTCTTGAAATATGTGATTGTACTGTACTCATCCTTCTTTTTGTGATGATATAAGATGACAAAATACCTACGTGATGAGTTGAAGTGAGATAAATGACAGGCATTGCAATGTAGTGTTAGGCTGCTATTGACCTTCTGAAAATATGTCAGAACAAGGGTCATCTGCTTCGAGTGATCCTGGGTTATGGAGTCATGACAGTGTCGATGGTTGGATGTCAGGAAGAGAGAATGTCAATGGTTGGGGAACTTTAATATTTTTGGACAGTAGTTGACCATGGGTCACTGAAACTTTGGAAGGTGAACCTAGATAAGGGGAGGAGTACTGTATTTTTGCTCAAACCTTTTGCCATTGTACCATACCAGCTTGGCCACTCATATACTGTAGATTCCAAGCTGGCCACAGCTCTACTCTTTCACTGGATAATGCACTTCCATATATCAAAGCTTTTTCTCTTCCCTTATCCCATTCCAGTTCACCAGCTGTGGGCATTTCCCATTGTAAACCATGTTCCTCTCAGAGCTCTAAACACTGATGTGTTAATGCACTGGCTACTTTCCTGCACCTCATTACAATAAACCTGTCTGGCCACTTAAAGCTTTTTATTTTTTATTTTTTATGTGATGCTAATAAAAACTACTCAAGAGTTTAAAATATCATGACTCTAGTCAACTATCTCTGATTCAAACGAACCAGAAAAGAAATCAATGGTACAGATTTATCAATGGAATAGATGTATTTTATCATTAAACATGTGGCATCTGGATCAGTTACTTAACATTTTTGTGCCCCAAATCCCTTTATTTATATCAATGGTCTCAACCAGGGGCAATTTATCTCACCTTAACCCAAGGTACATTTAGCAATATCTGGACTCAATTTATTTGTGGGTGCTATTTTCATCTCTAACAATGCAGGTCAGCTATGCAGCTTGAGCATCCTACAATAAGCAAGACAGCCCTGCACAGCAAAGAATGATCTGGCCCAAAGTGGCAATAGAGCCAGGGTTCAGAAACCTTCATTCATATAATGATGTTCTCTAGAATACCTTCTCTATGTAGGGCTCTATAAGATGAAAAGTAGGTCTTTACATCTGTCTGCACGTCATTGTCTGCACAGTCCCTCCCCTCCCCACACCTGTTTTCTTATCTCTTTCTCCCCCTCACTNCAAGAGTTTAAAGCTCCTCAGATGATCTCAATGGGCAGCACATTTTGAGAACCACTGATCTGAAAAGAGCATAGTGCAGTTGCTCTTGATATCTTAAACCCTTAAACCAAAGGATTAGCTTAAATTTGTTCCTAAATTTATTGTTTTGAGGCCAAAATGTGATACACATTTCATACTATGGGAAAGTTACCTTTCATGATGAATTACAGAAAGGATCCCATAATATAAATGTAATTGAATGTATAGCTACAACAAAAGAAAAAACTGTTTTTCATTTACATAGATGTATAGCAAAACTTTTAATTTTAAGTTCACTTCTCTTGCCACCAACGCCCAGTCTCAAAATTTGAACTTTTTCCTCTTTATGAGATCGTTCATTTTACTTTTCTTTTTTCAGCCAATCGAAGGGCAACAGGCTTTAGTGTCAAACAGACCAAGGCTTCAATTATAATTTTGTCAGTGACAGGACTTTGGACCTTGGGAGATTAGAGAAACAATCAGAACCTCAGTTTCCTCATTTGTAAAGTGAGGTAATAATAGCACGTCTTCAGTAAGTGGCTACTATTTTTATGTGCTTAGGTTAAAACTTATATAAAGTAAGTTCTCTCAAAATAAATTAAGCAATATCATATAGGTTAAATTGTCATTCTGTTTAGCATAATTATGTTTAATAAAACCTTTTCTACTTAACCAGTAAATCTATCCTTTTCTTCTTTCTAGTGACTTGTCGAAAAGTCACCCAAAATTAGCTATTTTTCTTCTTCTCAAATGTAACATGTCCAAAATTAGGTCATCAAATAGCCTTTCTATTTTTCCCCTCCTTCCAAATTTTTGCATTTCTCTCTGTGCCAGTGTTTTTTTTTTTACTTTCCTAGGTGAGATCAACACACATTTTTGTTCTTCCTTCTCCACATGTCACCAATATTACCACTTGTTTTATCTCTCAAACACATGCCTCTAACTTTGCCTTAATGTCATTTCACTGATATTTTAGTCCAGGTTCTCACCATCTCATTCCCTTTCTTTTTATATCCCTGATGAGGCTTAATTAATGAAATAATGATATATATATATAAATAAATATGAAGGATATATGTATATAACAGGTTCTCAGAGTTGAAAGTCTAATTAGAAACAATAGTTTAAAAAAGCAAAAGAACTTTAAATCTTTGTTTTCTTTCATATTAATTTAAATCATCTTAAATTAATTTGGTTTGATCAAATGAAAGTCTAATCTTTTTTGTACTCTTTACTCTGTTCTTTCTAAGCTTGGTACTTTTATTAGTCTATGCACTTGTTATTGTTGAGCTATCTTCCCTAAAGCATTTGTCTACCTTCGCTTATAGCACATTCCTCAGGTTTTCCTAAGATAGTGACTTTTTACCATTTGTTCTGTATTTTTCATGCTCTTCAAACTTGGAAGGTCCCAAGTTTCCATCTTGGACTCCCTAATTCCTTTCCTTCTCTCTCTCTCTCCCCCTCTCTCTCTCTCTCATTCTTCTGTCATTCCCCCTAGATTATCTTTCATGTAATTTCTACTGCCCCCATTACATCAATTGCTGTTTCTACTGTTTCTATGTGTATAAATTCTTGAGTGTGACAAGTCCGTTTTCTCTATTCTAATCTCATTATTCTGCTGCACAGCACTGTTGAGTACTCACAGAATTTCCTCTCAACTTTCTATTGACAGATATTCAGAAATTCTAGACTCAGATGTAAAAGCTTTAAGGGACTTTATAATGGTTACAGTAACAATTGAGCACAGGTTCACAATTTAGTGACTTTAATATATAATTTTAC
>NW_017731835.1:182155-183550 GCF_001890085.2 Hipposideros armiger | reverse complement strand
GTAGTGTCAAAACCTTGATTCTGGACTTCTGGCCTTGAAAAATGTATGAGAATAAATTGCTGTTGTTTTAAGCCACCACATTTGTGGTCATTTTTATAGTAGTCCTAGGACGCAATTAGACTTAGTGACTTCTCAAAATTGATAGTTTGCCTCATTATTATTATTACTGATCTTAAACAAAGCTGGAAAATGTGTGATAATGAGGCTTGCAAATCCCAACTGACTCCCCATTTCAAGTCTATTTTTTTAATCAAAATTCTGTTCAAAAGGCAGAAAAAATAATTTTAAGAAATTGTTTGATTATAGATCCCTAGACTTTTGCAAGTAAAAAGGACTTAACAATCACTTTGTATAGTCGAGGAAATCAAGTCCAGAGAAGCCCAAAGACATGCTACAGCTCACAAAAGCTATGTATACTGAGCCCCATCCTTTGTCTGAACCCATTTTCCATGTGAGCAAATACCTCTTTTAGTCTCAATTGAAGTTACAGATTACTACTTTTCCCTTTGTATTAGCTTGCAAGGGCTGCTGTAACAAAGTATCAATGGACTGAGCGGCTTAAATCAGACATTTATTTTCTCGTTGTTGTAGAGGCTAGAATTCTAGTTCATGATCATAATGACAGCTCTTTTCCAAGTTTACAGATAATCCCCTTCTCACTATGTTCTCACATGACCTTTTCTCTGTTTTGCATGGAAAGTGTACCATCTGATCTCTCTTCTTATAAGGACAGGAATCCTGCTGGATTAGAGCCCCACCCTTTTGATCTCATTTAACCTTAATTACCTCCTTATAGCCCAATCTCCAAATATAGGACCCATAGGGTCACATTGGTGGTTAGGGTTCCAAAATATGAATTTTGGTGGGACTCAATTTAGTCTATAACACCTCTTATCACTATATCTAGGTAAGCAAGAGCTTGTTATAGTGCTTCTTTCATTTTGTACCTGGAAGAATTGAAGCAATTCACTAGATATCAACTTCGTCTCCTTTATCAAAACCGCTTAGATGGACCTACCCCAAAATCCATGTCGTGCCGAAAGCGGATTCATTTCTCTATTTTTTACTTTTAACAGGAACTGTCTTTGCGATGAAGGCAAACTCCTAAACTTTGCAGCTGTAACTAACTATAACTTAGAGCTCTTTATAAATATATGAATAGGACACACTTGTAAGAATTCTATGGTAGGTATGAAAGGTAACTAAAAAATCCAAAGGTGACAGAAAATAACTTGATGAGCATTTTTTTTAGCTCATTTAAGAGCTAGTTTCTCATAATGTTTTTATTGCTGTTCTCACCGTAATTCTTTCATTTGTCCCCATGAATAGCACTCAGTCTTCTGAAGACTCTGCCTGATGGAGGATTTCTATATAGGCAGGGCAAGGTCAGTAATG
>NW_017731835.1:175624-181845 GCF_001890085.2 Hipposideros armiger | reverse complement strand
TTTTTTTTCTGTCTGAATACCTCATATTCCCTTTTCTCCCTCAATATATTTTCTCTGAGTCCTGTCCTCTCTTGTCACTCAGATAAGTATATCAGAATCAGAATTAGACTCCCAAATCAACACCTTTGCTATTGCAGCAGACATGGAAGCACTGGTAATAACTTCAGTAGAGTTTCCTGTTCCCTATTGCATGAAATGCAAACAAATATCAGTTTATGGGATGAGCTGCTTCAATTTGTTGTGATGCAAAGTAGGAGGTAGTCAGGACACCTTCAGTAGAATGGAAGCAAGAGGCATTGTGCCTCTTCTGAACTCATTATTGGAATGTGTTATTTCATTACATTTTGTGATGTGGTTGAGACATGGTACTTTTAGTTTCATTTGAAGGCAAGGCTCACTCAACTGCAGTTTGAAAATCCAAACTTGATTTGGGTCCCAATGAGCTCAGTTAAATAATGTAAGTTTATCTTATAAAGGTGTCATTATTTCTGCTTATTAAGTAGTGTCTTAAATACACATATCTAAAATAAGGTATTTAGTGTGTAGGAGTCACACATTTTTAAATGATAAAAAATTAAAAGCATATGTATTCACATCGATAATACAAGTTAATCAATGAATTTTTAAAAATAATTTATTGGATTATTTTTGTAAATACAGATATTCATTCTTAAAGCAAAATAACCCATGCATAGAAAAGAAGAACCAAATCTAATCTTTCCAAAGCATGCCCAGTGAAGTCACCTAAAACATATACATAAGGATATAAACTTAATGTCCATTTAAGTGAATGGTGGGATTAATTATAACACACTCATACCATGAAATATCTTGCAGATNTGATCACTCTGGCTTGTTAATCTCACTGGTAATACCAAAGACTCATCCTAAAATTAGGTAGAAATAAATACTGTTGAATTTGTCTTCTAACCCATTCCACAGCCCCACATTCCAAAGCTCCTTGTAGCCTAAAGCTTCCGTGTGTCCTGCATATTCACTCTGTTAATAGTTTTTATGATTAAAACACCTAGGCATTTTATTCTATCAAAAATTACAATAATCTTTTTATATGCAAATGACTATGTGGAAACATGACAAAAAAAAGAAATTCTAACTTATCTTAGGGCCAAAAGAAGTGATGACAGAATATGCATTCAAGTGATTCGACCTATATTTTAAAACATTTTCATATTTCTACAATTTAAGAAATACTTAGTTCCTAATAAGGGTAATAAGACCCTAGGATTCATAGTCATGTTTCCAAAAAAATCTCTTAAACTTCTGTAGACCAAATTTAATAAAAAATATCTTCTTTGTGTTATATTGCTAAATTGTATAAGAATCATGAAAAATCACTTATTATTATTTTGTATTTCCAGTATAGTGAGGCTTTTCTAGAGTTATATGACCACCGAATTGGCCTCAACACAGTTACCTTAGTATTTTAAATTCTGTATTTAACCAATTTTTATGAATAGCTTGGATGGGCTGCTGGCAATATTATTTATTTAAGTAACCAAATTAGCTCCAGATTTATATATGTATTCTTCACATCAACGCATGTTTTTTTAAAACAGTAAATATATGTACTGATATCAAGCTTGGACAAAGCTACAGGTTATTAATAAACTAAACTGAAATGTATTCAGTCCTTTCTTCCTCCTCTCCCGGCCCCTCTGTGTCTCCTCTCTCTTCTCTCTGATCTACATTTGCAAATGCCAACAAACAGCTATTTATGAAGGCTCTGCTTTCTATAAAAATCAATCCAACTAGATCTTCCCCCACCAGCACATTTCTTCAAACAACAACATCCTCTATGAAAAATCAATGCATGAATCAACAAATAATCATTGAATACCTAATAGAGTTGGCTATAAATACATGAGGTTATTTTCCTTCTGATAATCTGAAAGGAAAGAATAATGACTGAGAAGTCAGTCCTACATTTATGGGCTGTAACTTCAGCAGAGTTACAGAGCTGATAGCTTCTCAGCAGGATATATCACTAACTATGCTCTTGTTTCAAAGATTAATGCATATCTCTGTCATTGTTTAATAGTATTTAAACCTGTTAATGCATGTAGCCTGGAAAAATGGAACAGCCAAATATATGCTGAGTAGAAAAATAGTTCCCCTGGATGTGTCTGTCCTGAAAATATAACTTATGGGTAATATGAAGGTATTGTTCATAACTTCAGTTAGAATTTTACATATCAAATGGACAATCCAAAGGAGACCTATGTAATTCTCCAAGCAAATTATCTTCCATGAAGGTTTTCAGGGCCCATTTAACATGATTCAAGAAACTATAGGTACTCTAGTAATTGCAACCATTTTTTTTGTGTGTGTATCTTTCAGCTTTTGAATCATTTCATACTTGCACATACATGTTATCTGTTTCCTAGTCTCTTATTTAATTAAGAAAAATAGTCATTCTTTTGTATATATGCATTGCTATTCTGCCTACGTTATATACCTTTAACTTTTTATCTATCTATGGAGGCAGACATTGCAGTTGGCATCCCCAGCATTCTTTTCGCCTGGAGCATCAGCCCTAAGTTTTATTTAGTTGACCATTTATCCACAACTCTTTGCTCATGTGGTCCAAGTGCGAGGATCCCACCTCCCAGAACCATTCTATGCACTGAGCCCTGGCTGACAGCAAATCTTTTTTGTTTTGTACCCTGCTGCTGGATGAAGATTAAGAATGTAATGTAAGTCTGTCAAATCAGAATTACTCTCCGGAATTTTTCAGACATTATTGAAAAATAGAATCTGCTTTTATGATAAAATAATTTTCTGTTTGGAGAGATGGCAGCCATCTTATTCCTGCCAGAGGATGTATGTTTAGAGCCATTTGGAGACACCGCTCAGTGCCTGGGAATGAAGCAAAATGCAAGAAGTAATGATGTTTCTGAGAAATAATATAAAACTATTATCTTATTAGCCCTAATTCAGTCATGCCTGAAGCCCACTGCCCCCCAATATCATATTCTGTTATTACATAACCCAGTAAAATCTCTTAAGCCATTTTAGGTTTGTTAATTATCCCTTTTTCAAATTAAAGATCCCTAATAGATTTATAACAATTTTCAGATCCTTTTATAATCCTCAAATTTAAAATGAAATAGTAAACCATGTTCTATTTACTGCATAAGGATTTGAGACAGTGTTTGTAAATTTGTTTTGTAAATGGTGAAGCAATATAGACAAGCAAAGCATTACTATGGTACTGTTAAATAAATATTTACTGTTAGTATTGTTTACCTGCTTTCATCACTAGGCTTTCAGATTTTAGGCACAACTTCCTCTGTATTCAAATATTTATAAGTCCCCTTGCATAAAATGTTCTTAGAAATTATGATAGCATTTTATTTTCCCAATTGTGTAGATATGAAAACTCAAGAATCAGAAATACTATGCTGCTTGACCAAAGCCACACTATTATTATGTGATAGAATTAGTTATCAAGTAGCAGGCACACTTTTTGAAATTAATTGCTTTAACTGGACTACTAATACCTGTTGGGATATTTGGCTACCCTGTTTTGATACCTGTTAGTGAATACCTACCTAATATGGAAGGAAACTATCAGGGCATACAGCTCACACACATAGATTTAGTTGCAAGCTTGAACTTTCTACGAAAAGCTAAGACGGACACTGCTCTCCACCTTTTGGCTCTGTCCTAAAGTCTAAGCTTATTGATCTAAAGTCTGGGCTTTTGATAATTTCCCCAACTGATGTCAGAAACCCTACTAGTCAGTCCTGCCCATATGCCTGAGAATGTTTCAAAGAGCATTTTTCCACACCTATATTATTCAAATAAATGATTGTAAAAAAACTTTTAAAACAAAACCTATATAATTTTACTAACCAAAGTCACCCCAATAAATTTAATTTTAAAAATCATTTTTCATCTGACTTGATTGAGAAATTCAATCATTAAAATTCAACATGAAAGAGTATGTAGATAAAGCTTTCAAAAGAAGGAAGAGGGCTGGCCGAGTGGCTCAGTTGGTTAAGAGCTCACTTAAGAGTGCTCTGAATAACAAGGTCACCGGTTCGATTCCCGGCCCCAGCTGAGCTGCCACTGAGCTGCCAACATGAGTCCGGGTGGCTCAGATAAAAAAAAAAAAACAAACCAAAAAACAAAAAAAAACACACAATTGAAAAAAAAAGAAGGAAGAGAAGAAAAAAAATGGCACAAGGCCTTCCTAAGACTTATCTTTATAAGGTAAAAAGGTTTATCTAAAATTGAAATTCATAATTCTGTTTTCTTAAACAGAAAGCATCAAACCTCAGTAAATTAAAGATACAAACTGGCACTAATCCTAGCTCTCAGTAGAATATCAGGGGTTAGCAGCAAGCATAGGGGCTCAATGTGGGGACCAGCCAGGTATTCTTGATTACAGCATTCCCAGAAGAACCCACAAGACCAAGCATGCCAAGATTTTCTTTGCTACAGCTGGCTTCAGGCCTTGGGACTTGGTCATCTTACTGCATAAGGATTGTTTCATTCCTTATCCTGAGGCAAACTTGCCACATGAGGGAATCTTCAGTACTGAATGTTGCAAAAGCAAACTTTATACTAGAGAATAGAATGAGAAAGATTGAGGGCTTCTCTGAGCCCGTTCATTAGAGAAAATAAAGACTCTTGTGAAGAATGAAAGGAAGACCCCAGATAGAAATAGAAGGGCGGGGAGGGGGAAAAGGGGGAAAGAGGACAACGAAACAATAGGGAAAACAAATAAATAAAATCTAGCGTTAAATTGTTAATGAGTGGCAGAAATTGATACAGGAAAGACAGAGAAAATACTCACCTGTGTTAAAACTAAACAACAGTTACATGTTTATTCCCATAAGAATTTAATATCTCATATCTCATATCTCAGAGCCACTCTCTATCATGGTGCTGGTGGTTAGACCGTTTACTGATGAATCACAGGGTTTCTGTCTGTGAGAAAGTCACAGGCTTAAGTAGGAACAAAATATAAAAATAAACAAATTTCAGGGGCCGGCCGAGTGGCGCGATGGTTAAGAACTCGCTTGGGATGCCAGAGGGCCCCGGTTCGGATCCCACATATGAGGGCCAGTGACACTGCCCTCCNATATCTTTTTAAATGAATGTGTACATAAGTTGACTGTAAGCTGATACATGTTGGCATTTACTCATTCAATATTTATTCCTAGATATTTCAGTGAATTTGCAGCTCAGGTTTACTAGCATGCGCCAGATTCATTTATGCTTTACTTAGAAAGTAGCCTTTCACTTAACTTTTAAGAATATAACACAGACAAGGTACATGATTTTTGTCAATCCAAGACTTTTGTCTCATATCAACTATCAATATATATTTTAATACAACCATTACCTTACATATTTATTTTTTTGTGTGAGAGAACATTTAAGCTCAATTCTCTTAGCAAATTTCAATTATACTAAGCAGTGGTAGGAACTATAGTCACCACGTTATGCATTAGATCGTCAGACCTTATTTACAGCTGAAAGTGTGTATCCTTTTACTAACCTCTCTCTATGCTGCGTCCCACGCAGCACAGGCAGTGATGAGTGAGAGGGGATGGCGCAGGGTGAAAGAAAATACAAGAGACAAAGAGACAAAGATAGATTTATAACACGAGGCCAGGGGGCTGCGGTTCTCTCTCTGGAACTGAGCGCCTAATCAGACCAACGTGAAGCTTTTATTAAAAAACTTTAAAGGAGTTAAAACTTTTTAAAATTTTTTTCTAAAGTCTGTGTGTTAAGTGCCTTAAGGCCAATGTCCATCAACCAGACCCCTTTTATTCCAACACCTGCTGTGCCTTCGTACTCCCACACACACAACCCCCAGGATGGTGCAGCTGTTGCTGTGGCCATGAACTAAGGGAGAAAATGGACATCATTCTGCCGGGTCCCAGTTTTCCAGCACATTCCCTTGAGGAAGCTTTACCGATATCATTCCACCGGATCTCAGTTTTCCTAGACATTCCCTGTGACCTTGTTAGGTGGGGCTGGTGTGTGTGTGTGTGTGTGTGTGTGTGTGTGTGGTGGGGGGGGGAGCAGTTGAGAATGAGGCTGTAAGGCAACATCCCTATTACCCCCAACCCTCACTCCCCAGCTCCTGGCAACCACTTTTTTACTCTCTTTCTAAGAGTTCAACTTTTAATTAGGAGTTCACATATAAGAGATACCAAGTAGTATTTTTCTTTCTCTGTCTGGCT
>NW_017731835.1:171563-173499 GCF_001890085.2 Hipposideros armiger | reverse complement strand
AAAAGACAAATCCACTATTAAGGTTTGTGACTTAAATATGTATATATCTCTTTCATCAATTGACAAACAGAACATTTAGAAAATATTAATAGTTATTTGTAAATACAAGACTTAGTGTACCATTATTTTTTCTGCACTGTCAGCTGAGAAAGCCTAAAAGCATACATGACACTTGGATCTTGTTTTCTAATACCATTTTCTGATAAAATGAACCAGGGCTCCTTGGAGAAATGGCTGATTCTAAGACTGGGACATGGAACCTACAAGATGAGTGTGGAGCATGTTGTAGTTTGAGACAGTAAGAATGTGCTCAACACAGACACCCACATTTACATACTCTTACACAATGACAGTGGTTTGTCAAAGGGACACTGAATTCAAATGAAAGAACTTCCATTGGCCAAAGTTGAAACACTTTGGACAACAACACAAAGTATAAAACAAATATTCATGATTTCATTTTGATATAAACAAATGCTCAATTCAACAAACAAATACAAGTATAGGTGAGAAGAGACAAAATCTCCTATGCTGAGAATCCCAAGCAATTTATGTAAATACTCAACCCTTGAGGATGTGAAATATACCTCCTTACATCTTAAGTGTGGGCTGTGCATAGTGATGTATTTCCAAAATATACAGTATGGGCAGTGTAGGAAGAAGAATAAGTTTATAGTATAAAAACCTGACAGATGCTACCTCAAGTCAGGTGCTCAGGTTCAACATCAACAGTGATTAGTCATGTTGATAATATGTATTTTTTGTATGATGTGATGAAAATGGCAGTTAAACTGTTGTGTTTTTCCTCTCAGAATCCCAAATGCCACTCTATTCATGAGAAAAACATCTGACAAATCCTAGTTGAGGGACATCCTACAAAATACTTTATCAGTAGTCTTCAAAACTATGAAGGTCATCAAAAATAAAAAAAAAAGTCTGAGAAACTATTTCAGCCAAGAGGAGCCTAAGGAAACATGAAACTAAATGTAAGGTGATGTCTGGGATAGAATCCTGGTACAGTACAAAGTTAACAGGTAAAACTAACGTTGATGTGAGAAACATCCATACCTGTAAAGAATTTTAATGAGTTTATGTGAGCCAAACTGACAACATTAGCCAGGAAACAAAATCTCAACAGATTGAGAAAATGCTCCAGAGAATGGCAATTTTACTGCTTATTTTATACATTAGAATAAAAGCAGGCGACATAAGGAGGGTTCCATGAAATCCACTGGTGGTAGATTTAGGGGGTGGAGAAAGCAAATCAGGGAAATCTCTGGAATTGGATAAAAAGTAAAATGGAGAGATGCATTCATCATTTACATTGGTAAGTACATAATATTTAATAATTAACATTTACAACACATAGAGCTGGCATTTTGAGAACAAGATAACAATGAGGGGTTCAATGGTCTCCTGCTCTTGTGCAGTCAGTTGTGCCCTGAGAAGTCCAGAAAAAAGTGTTTATGCTGACATTCCAAGCATATGTTACCTTAGATTCAAAAAGATGATAGACAGCCTTATACGACTGCCTGCCATGACCTGCTTTTAGGTATAACATTTTATGTTCAGACCAACAACCTATGTGGTTAATTTTTGTCTCTTGAGTTTGTAGGGCCCACCACGCTGGCCTCCCTCGAGCTTGTCAGATTTAGTATGTGGCCCCTTTTGTGTCCACACTAAGAAAATCTGAATAAACTATAGACTTAATTTTATAATAACATATCAGTATCAGTTTATTAATTATAATACATTTACCATACATTTATAAGATATTATTAGGGGAAACTGGTTGTGGAATTATAGGCACTCTTCTCAAATTATTTGTAAATCTAAAACTATTTGAAATTAATTTATTAAAATGTAAAAAGAAAGTTCTTCTAGTGATAACACACTAAACTGGTAATAGCAATGGCAAACAATACAACTCATTATG
>NW_017731835.1:136804-165613 GCF_001890085.2 Hipposideros armiger | reverse complement strand
ATATGGCCCTAAATTTTCAAGGCTGCAGTCCTCCATATGGCCTGCGCACCATGTTTTCTTAAATCTACATTTCCACATGCCAGAAACATGCCCTCATGCATGCTACATGCATATTTATGACTAGTCTTACTAATTTTAATGCATAGAAAATTGGAAATTTAAAGGAGGGTTGAAATAGCAAAAATCTGTATATATTGCAGCTGTCAAAGAGAACATGATGTTCTTGGTCAGTTGAATAGGAGCGTGTACCTTTTTTCAAAGGTAATAAATCAAGTATAGTGAAATGTGGAGAACCCCCATGGCATCGAGGCCATGTGTAATTCTAGAAACCTGCAGATTATTAATAACCTAGCAATATTTATTATGATTATTAGTTTTATACTATTAGGTATTTTTGCCTGTGCCTGCTAGAGTGCAGGAAGGTATCTTTTCCATGAGACGGGTTCCATTTTATCTTCATTTGTTAATGAAGAAACAAACTCATAAATCAACTTGCCCAAGATCACACATCTAGTCTTAGGGGAAAACTCAAATCTAATTGTGTCCCATATCAGAAACTCAATTATTAACCACTTCTTAATGATTTTCACTGATTTTTTACTAAGATGGGCCAAACACACTTTGGTGTCAAATAGAACTGATGCTCAATCCTGGCTTTGACATACAGCAGCTGTCATTTTATCCTTTCTGAAACTTTTTTTGTTTTTTTTCTGTAAAATTAAATGAAAAATACCTAGCTCATAGGGTTGTTTGAGGTTTACATGACATACTGATATGTAAAACATTTAGCACAGGGCTTGGTAAATAATAAATACTTCATAAATAGTAGTTGCTATTATGATTTTTAAATATTGGACTCACTATTTTCTTAATAAATTAAATATAAGGTAAATATTAAAAGAAACTTAATACTAATGCAGAAAAGTTACTTAACCATATTATTAAAAGGAAATATAATTTTAGAAATATAATGTATTGTAAATCTTACATCTATACGATGTTGTAGAATGCGCACAATGATGTCAATTTGTTTTTCTACTTGAACCTAATTTCCCTTGGATAAGGTAGAGCAGTGGACGCTTCTCCTCTACCACAAGTATAAGCAAAGGAAGGAATGGAGAAAAAGAATATTCATTGTAGTTTACTTGCAGTGGAGCCAGTTATCAGATGAAACAGTATGGATTTTGCAGAGGACAGAAATGGAAGTATGAGAGAAATATTGGGTACTACTTCAAAGAGAATAGACTGCTAAAATGGCTTGATGCCTCAAGCTGGTAAAAGTTGACAGTGATAAGACGTGTGTGGGAATTAGCTATTAGATATCAAGATATTTATACTTATTTTGTGCAAAAGTACAACTAAGCTGGGAACAACACAATCAGAAGCATCTGGTTCCGTTTGAGGGTAAGTAATATTTTGTGCTTGTTAATCCATTGTTCATACTTCTTTGTAAAAGTTTTACTGGAAAAATGATAGATGGTGAATCGCCTATTAATTTTTTTTTCAAAAAGAAAAGCATTTATTCCAAAGAGGAAAATTGACCAGAAAACTATATCTATATCTATATCTATATCTATCTATCTATCTATCTATCTATCTATCTATCTATCTATCTATCTATATGTATATATCTCAGGGGTGCCAAAAAACGTATACAAGTGAAGTGGACAACGTTGCTCAAGCAGTAGTTTGTAATAATCAAAAGTGTCTGGACGCTGATGGTAACCACTTCAAGCACCTCTTGTAATTGCAGAAGTCAAATGTGACTTGTACTCATCTTTTATTATTAGTATATATTGAGTATTACAATTTTAATAGTTTTTTCTTTCTTAAAATGTGTATACATTTTTTGGCATCCTCTGTATATGTGATATCTTTAACAAAAACCTCTAAATTATTTTTCAGGAAGAAGCACATTTCTCTTTATCATTTTCATGCAGCCATATATATTTTAAAACATTTATTTCTTTATTATTTCTGTAAGTCACCCAGAGCAATTTAAATTTGTGTGACTCTAAGCTACACATGTTTCTCATTATTGAATAGTACCTTTGATCTGACTTTTTCTGATAAGGCTAAATTGAATTGATGTGATAAAAACATACTTCTTACTGGAAATATTCATTATTCATATTCATGATTCATAGACAGCAGTCCAGTATCATGCACCAAAAAGTGTAGAACCAAGATTTAAAAACAAACAAAATCCAGTCTTAACTTCACATCCAATGCACTTTTCAATGTAATATAGTTTTCTCATATTTGAGAAAATGTGTAAAGTATAATTGCTTCCTTAAGAAAATAAAAAGAAATTTGGTGAAATCTATAACCATTTAGATTTTAGTACTAGAAAAGATTTTCAATAGTAGAATATTAGCAATCTTGAGAATGATATTGTGCTTACTCGTATTGCAAATACCAGTCAATTTCCTTTTTCCTTCTCATTTAATTTCATATATTTAAAAATAATGTCCAGGAATCTCAGAAGTATGTTCTTGCCATTGCTTAGATTAAAGCTCTGTTGAAGTGATTACTTATTAATTTATTCATCTCCTAATTTATTCAAAGCAAATATTTTTGTATTTTATTTTTAATAAAGATTGTATATTTAAGGTGTACATTATGATGAGTTTATATACATATTTATAGTGAAATGATTACTACTGACAAGCTATTATAATTAACATGTCATATCCTCACATAGTCACAATTGTGTGTGTGTGTATGTGTGTGTGTGTGATGAGAGCACCAGAAATCTACTCTCAACAAATTGCCAGTATTCAGTACAATATTACTTATAATCATTATGCTGTACATTAGATTTCTAGACTTACTCATCCTGCATAATTGCAACTTTATACCCTTTGACCAACATCCCCCAATTATCCCCACCTTCCTACCCCAGTTCTACTGAGGCTTTTATGCATTCAAAGAGACTCTCCTATTTGCAACAATGTGAACAGAACTGGAGGACATAGGCTAAGCAAAATAAGCCAGGCTGCCCCCCTCGCAAAAAAAAATCTGTATGATCTCACTTATATGTGGAATCTACAGAATTGTATTTTCTTTATTCAAAACTAAATTGAGTGCTGAAATAAGACAGATATCCTGATTTTAAAAAATATATACAGTAAAAAAAAGTAAGAATACGTGTATGTATACTTGAGAAACATACCCATTACAAATCTAATTTGTTTTGTATCCTTGTCTAGGTATCTGGGATCTAAATCCTTTCATTTATTTATTTTCTTGCTATTGGGTTGTCGGAAAAGGCATGACGCATTCTTGCAATGAAAAACATAGAAAAAATACATCATGCCTTTTCCGACAACCCAATATTTACCATACTACGAAACAGAAATACTGCCAAGGCCATCTCTTGGTAGTGTGTCTATTCCCTTATATTCCTGTAACTAGTGTCCGTTAGCTGTCTCCTAGCTACAGTTTCTCCAGATTCTAGCTTGTTTTCTTTACTATAACAAAAATCTTAATTAAACTTCGATAAATGTCCTTTAGAGATGGCATTAAGGTACTTGTAGGGACTCCTGCACCAGAATACAATTTACTACTTTAATATCTAAGAAGATCCTTACTGAGTATAATCAGAGAAATGTAAAGCCCTATTCTCATACGGTGACAATCTTGAAGATGAACTATTCACATTTTTAAGAGTTAATTAACTAAGTGGTTCCACATTGCTTCATCCTCAATTAGATGTTGCCTTTCTTATCCATAGAGAGGACACAAATTCCACTCAGTTCTATTTACCTTAGAGATAATAAAGTACCTCTCTTCTAAAATGTTGAAACCATGGGTTCAATTCCAAACATATGCTTGTCACTTTTTGTCTGTTAAAGACATTTATGCCATAAAGTCATAGGACTTTTAAACATATAATTAATTTGTGAAATGCTGCTTGACACACATAACCTGAGTAATTTCATGACTTCAATCTGAAAATGTTATTTGCCTTGACACAATTCCAGGACTCATTAATAATGTGCTTTCATGAGTATATAGAAATGGTACATTAGAGCCTATAGTAGCTCTAAACTATTTGAGGGAGTTTTACAACATACCCTCTCCTTGGCAATGAATATTTATAATTTATTCTTAGTCTCTAACCTGGTCTTTTTTATGCTAAACATTAACTATATAACATGCTATTCATATGATAATACATATTAGATGTATTATCATATTTTGATTTTTAAAAGCATACATGTGTATTCATTTGCATATGTTATACAGAAGACAATATACATCAAAATATTAATAATAATTATCTCTGCCTAACAAAATAAAAAACAATAATTCCTTCTATTTTTCTGTATTATGTAATTTTTACAAAACTAAAAGATTTACTTGTATACTAAGATTCTTAAAATGTGACAAAGATTCAGAAATATGAGACAAGATTCTCACTCTCAAGTTTACAACATAGGAAAACACCCTGAAACAACAGTAGTAGTAGTAATAACATAACTCGTGTTTTTACTAGTACTTTTCAATGAATAGGTACTCATAAAGGTATTTAGAGAGTCAGTATTATCACCATTTTGCAGAAAAGAGCTCTCATTTTAACTGTCTTATACAAATAAGTGATAAGATTGAGTCCACACATTCCAATTGTAAATATAGAGCATTTTCCACTATTAACAAACAAACAAACAAACAAACAAACACTAAGTGCTGACTTTTATAGGACTGAGAATAAATGTCAAAGAGAAGAGAATGAAGAGATCAACCATTAGAGAAGGATATTTGGGTTAATTTAGAGTCAATACATACCTTCCAAACTAGCTGGGGTTTAGGTGGGTGAGAATTGGGAGAGTCAGGCTATCTTGACAAGAAACAGAGCACCAGGAAAAGCAAAGTCATGGAGAAAAAAAAAATCGTCATAGGATAGATAGAGATGTATGAAAAAATAGAAAATAAAATTTGATTAAATAAGCACCTTAATTGTACTCACCTGCTGCTTTTCATACTTTTTCATTGAATAGATAGGATCATTGTCTGTAGCCAGAAGTAAAACTAGAGTTCAAAGTTTGTGCACAAATATATAAGCCATAGATGGAAATAGTACAAATCATCAGACTCAAAAGCATGCAAAAAAAAAAAAGAAAATAGAATCTGAATCAGGCATGTAAATCAAAGAATCAATTTTGCTGGGGAATAAAATGATGTAAAGGAGAGTAATATGTCCTTTGGGAGATTATAATTTTAAGATAACTTTCAATAAGGGCTTTACTTTCCATGTCAGGAAATAAATCTAGAAAAGCCAAAATAAGCTTGCTTCAGAAAGGATAAAGCCCTACAGATTTTCACAAGGAATTGTTAAAAACAAAACAAAACAATAGACCTCATTAAATAAATATATACAGATACAACAACTATATTTATTCTTTCCCATTTTGAATGAACAAGCAATGACATTAATTCTAATTTATTAATTTTATTTTGAAGTACCTTTTGAAGTACAGTTGTAGAAGTGTAAAATAGAAAGAATTTTAAGTATTAATGAATTTAATTTGCTTATTTTACAGATAAGGAAACTGAGTTCCCAGAAAAATTAGTCACATTACCAGAAGCACAAAAGTACTTAGTGAGGACATTCGGCAAATATCCAGCTTTCCTAACTAACAAGGAAAGAGGTAGTGTTGTTTCCCTGTTTAGTAAATGACTGGACTGGCAGGTTTTGAGAACACAGAGCTAGGGATACAAGCGTAAATGGACCAAGTTGTTAGGAATAATATTACAGGGTGTGTGGAGACTAAGAGAACTAGCTGAAGACAAAGAAATTACTCACATCCACAGAAAATGGGTAGCAATTTTGACAGTTGAGCAATAGATGGAAACATGAGACTTAGCTTGGGTGAAGCAAACTATATGGTATATATATACTCAACATACAATTTTTTTCTTCAGAATTTGAGATTGTTGTAAAGTGTGACTTTTGCAGTGATGAAACTATGTTTTTGAACTGTGTAAAGAAATTGACTTCCAGATTCACACGTTAGCGGTTTGTTTCTCTGGAGATTTTCTTCTATTCATTTAAGTCAGTCTAGGTCAAGTTAATGGGTTGATGTTTAGTTTATGTGATCCCTTGAGAAAAACAGATAGAAGAATAGAATAAGTATTTCATGACAACCATTATGGAGACATGACACAGTTTTGGAATCTGAAGCAGAAGACCTTTCTGAGACCAATTCTGTCACTCTTGCCACCAGATGCCTGAATTGGAAAAATGGAAATAGAACAATAGCTTGTAATTATTCTGAGATCTTGTTTAATGAAGAGTAAAACTAAAGAAAAAAGGCTGGGGGACAAAACATACATGCAGCCAAGTACTGCAGTTAATTCAAGAGCATGAGAAGGTAGAAAAAATGAATCAATCCTCACCTGGATTTTATCCATAAGAAATCTGGCAGCCCGATTCAGCCCAGAAGAAGCATTAAACTCTATACATTCTCTATCAAAGTATAAGGGCATTTCAGACTGAGGACAAGCCTCACAGGAGGATTCTAAAAAATACTGTCATGCAAATTAGCAGTTTGGGGGAAGAGAAAACATAGCATGGTTCAGAAATAGCTTAATACTGTATTTCCTACCCTGAAGCTAAATTAATATTCTTTTTTGTGTTTTTCTTAAGAATAACTATATGAAATTGAAATATTTTGTCATACTCATGTCATAATTTCTCAGGAAAAACTCATTTACAAATGCATTACAGTTGGTCTTGAAGGAATGTTTGAATCTACCTTTTCCTCTTCAGTAAGCATTATCATATTTGTGTATTTTTTCACTGTATTACACCCAATGCATGTTCACTAAACAACATGTAGTTGTTTTGTATTATTTAAGCAATAAAAGGAAATGGTATTACAATGTACAAGTATTTGTATATCTTTTTGAACTTGCTGTTTCACTTTACCTTGTGTTTCTTTAATTTTATGAGGTTGATACGTGTAGCTTTAGTTGATTTGATTTCACTATTTTGAATGTATGTCACCTTTTTTTTTACATTGTCTTGTTTAAAGAGTTAGGAGTTTTTCCAGTTTTTTAAATCACGAACACCAAACAATCATTCCATTGTATAACTTCACATACTCATAAGCACTTAGAATTTCAAATGTATTAAATATTGTAAATGTAATGGGTAGAAAGTCATACTTAATTATTTTCACTTTCAACCCCAAATTAATTAAAAATTAGGTATATTTTTATATGTTTTTCTACCCACAGGTATCTCTTATACAAATAAATTTTTCATGTCTTTCATTTATATATTGCAGTTAATATTTGTATTGATTTAGGTATTCTTTCTAAGCTTTGCTGCTGTCTCAGTTATCTATCGCTCTATAACAAATCTAAAACTCAGTGACTTAAAACAATTTATTATTTCTCAGTGTTATGTGGGAAGACTAGACTCAACTGGAGGATGATTTTGTTGCCTGGGATGTAGCTGAGGTTACTCATGCAGCTGAACTCATCTGGGAGTTTGGCTGGATGTAGAGTTAGGAAAAAAAGTGAGTTCTCTAGAAGAAGATAATGAGACAACATTTTTGCTGAGAACTATGAAAGGTGTGAGATTTTCCCCTACTTGCAAACTAATATGTTTGCCCACTAGTTTCCAAATTCTAAAATACTATGTAAACAATTTTTAATTAATATTCTTTCATGCAGTTAAACAGGAAATTTTCTCAGCTATATCAAGCTTTTTCCAAGAGGGTAATTGACTGAAAAGGAAAGAAGGGAGGAAGGAAGGAAGGAAGGAAGGAAGGAAGGAAGAAAGGAAGGAAGGAAGGAAGGAAGGAAAGAAGGAACGAAAGGAAGGAGGGAGGAAGATGGATATACATTTATCACATTAAATTTTGATATATTATTAATAACTAAGTCTATACTTTATTTGGATATCCTTTGGTTTTCCTTAAATGTCTCTTCTGTCCCAGAATACATCAGGAATACCTCATTATATTCAGTCAGTATGCCTCCTTAGTTATTTCTCATTACTGTGACATTTTCTCATGTTTTCCTCATTCTTGATAACTTTGACATTTTTGAGGATTACTGGTTAGGTGTTTTGTAGAATGTCCCTCAATTGGGATTTATGTTTAATCATGTTTTAGATTAACCATGATTATACCAGGGTTATGCGATTTTGAGAGGAAGATCACAGAGGAAAAATGTCATTCTCATCAAACATCAAGGGTACAAATAATTAATATGACATATGAGTATCATTGTAGATGTTAACCTTGACCACCTGGATTGAGGTAGCATTTGTCAGGTTTTTCCAATGTAAAGTTACTCCTTTTGTCTCCCTTTTCATATCATATTCTTTAAAATAAAGCAATTGTGTGCAGGCCACAATTAGGAGTGAAGAACTGTGTTCCATTTCCTGAAGGATGAGGCATCTATGGAAATTACTTGGAATTCTTCTCTACCAGAGATTCAGCTATTCTCACTTGTTTATGTATTTAATAATAGCTTTTGCAAGCACTTTCTTTTGGCTCCTTTATCTCTTTGACATATTGTATCATTGGCGGGGGAAGGGGGTAGGAGATGGGTATTTTGTTTGGACTTCCTTATTTTGTCACAAGATGTTACAGACTTGTGTTGTATGGTTCTTGCCCCATTCCTGGAATCACCTAGTTCTCCAAGAAACCTGGTTCATTTTGTTGAAGAATGGTATTAGCAACCAAGATCTGGATGGTAGATGTACTCATTGCTGCTATGGTATAATTTACTGTAGGCCTTTTCATCTATATTTACAGAGGGTGCCCCCAAAAATGTATACATTTTAAGAAAGGAAAAAAATTGTATTAAAATTGTAATATTCAATATATATCTATATCAAAAGATGAATACAAGTCATGTATATACATTTTTTTTTGCAATCCCGGCATATGTGTGTGTGTGTATGTGTGTGTATATATAGTAAACTATATCTATATTAAACTAACTATGAATTCACACTGCTGTCTCCAACTCTAATCCATTAGCCTATGCATTATTGTAGCTCCCTACCCTTTGCTTATTTTTAACCTCCCCCTACAACAGTGAGAAACCTGGCTCCCATGAGTTACCATCCATTTACTTAATTGTTCAATTCCAGTATACATGTATAGTAGTATTAGAAATGTTAACCTTTATCCCTATGGGAAGCAAATTTATCAACTAGGATACAGTCATCAGCAGCAGCTCTATTAGCCTTTAGCCTTACATATTCCACTCATTTCCAAAGTTACTTAAGTTAAATCAGCACCTTAGCCCACCCTCATCATCTTCAGTGAGGAGGTTCCATTACATTTTTAATTCATTTAGATTCTTTTAGCACATTCTGCATTCCAAACTGGTATTCTGTGACTTCCTAATTTTTTTTTAATTGCATGCATTCAGGTTTGCTTTTTGTGCTGTGAAGTTCTATGGATTTTGTCAAATGCTTAGTATCTTGTTTACACACACCATTAAAGTGCCATAAAGAACAGTTTTATCACCTTAAAAACAGCTTCTGCTTCATCTATTCAATCTACCCTAAAATTCTGTCACCTCTGCCCTAAAGTTATGCCACCTCTGCTCTGTACGCTGTCTCTATAGTTCACTTTTTCCACATTATCATATATTTGGAGTCATAAAACATGTAGCATTTTCAGGCTTTTTTCTCAGATTTATTTACATTTAAGATTCAGCCATATCTTTTCTTGGCTTGATAGCTCAGTTTTATTTGTTGCTGAATAATTTATCATTATATGTATGTACCATAGTTTTTATCCACTCACCTATTGAAAGACATGAGGTTGTTTTGGTTTTTGGTAATTAAAAATAACACTGTTATAAAAATTTATGTGCAAGTTTTTCTGTGAACATAAGTTTTCAAAACTATGTGTAAAAAAAGGATCATAGTTGCTGAATATTTTGGTAAGACTGTTTAGTTTTGTAAGATATTACAAAAATATTTTTCAAAGTGGCTATACCATTTCACATTCCCAACTGAGTTGCACTTACTTCTTATATTCTCCCAGGAGTTGATATTGTCAACTTTTGGATTTTGCTATTCTAATGTGTGTGTAATAGTTCTCATTGTTATTTTAATTCTCTAATGACAAATGATGTTGAACATCTTTTCATATGATTATGTCAGCTCTCTATCTTCTTTGGTGTGGTATCTGCCCATTTCTTAACTGGCTTGTTTGATTTTGAACCATTGAATTTTAAGAGTTCTTAGTATACTTGGGATAAATATTTTTATCACAGCAGTGTTTTGCAAATAATTTCTCCCATTCTTTAGCTCATCTTTTGAGTCTCTAAACAGCATTCTTCACAATGCAAAAAAAAAATTAACTTTAATGAAGTTCAACTTATCAATCATGGCAGATCTTGACCATGACTTTAGATTTGCCCATTTTTCCAGATTTATGGGTGGCAGCTTGTCATGTAAATTCAGTGCTTTAATGGATCCAAGAAAAGGTGTAGGTTCTCAGTTCATTTAGTTTTTTCTTGTTGTAAGAATAAGATTGATGGCATTCAAGCTTTACAAGTTGAAGCTGAAACTGGAAGCAAATTTTATGCATTTGTATTTAAAATTTAAAACACTGTGCTTGTCTTTTGTTTCCTAATAGCAGATTTTGAGAAATTAGAGATGTGTCATATTTTTAGAATTAAGTTTCTAGTGACAACTCTGATAATCTTAGGGAAAATAAAATTATTTGGTATGTCCTGAGTTTTTATGAGAGCACCGAATCCTAACCACTAGACCACCAGGGAAGCTTGTCCTGAGTTTTTAAAGTGGTGGCATGAAACCTAGATTAAAGAGAATTCTATGGAAATGATCCCCATAGAAATTCTGGACTGCTTTCTATGCAGCACTTAAGAACATGCTTTTATCTTATACTGAAATTTTACCACAGATTCTTTGCTGAATATGTACTTGCCTGTTCATGGAAGTATGACAGCAGTTCTTGCACATTCCTTATCCATAATATTTCCCTTTATGTGTATGTGTTTATGTACAAAAAGTATTACTCATTTGCACTCACAGATTTTTGTCTTCACAAAGAGTCTCAAAACTGAAGCTGTGTAATAAAATTAATGTGTTCTCACTCAATCTCTAAGAAGTTTTATAATTAAGTTTCATCTGAAGAATTAGAAGTTTATTTATTTACTCAATATATATGCCACCTATATGCCAAGAAGTGTGTGATAAAAATATAAAAGTGGTTATGATTTAATATCACCGAGACTATAACTATGACACCAATCCTTCCAAACAAATAGATCTCTAGAGATTAAATGTTGAATGAAATATCTAGTTGTCATAATGGAGTTGTTATAATAATAGAAAAATCATTCTGCAAATATTTTAATATTATCATATGTACTTCATATGATCACATAACTTTTGCACAAATTAGGGTAATTTGGATGATGAAAGGGAGTGCTTTTAATGATTATGTTGGTTCAACAGGCATGCTTTGAGGAAAACCCATGTAAATTGAGAAATATTGTCATTACATGTTCATACCACCCTATTTCCTTTCTTAACATTTTAGTTTTTCATTTGTATAACACACTTATTGGGTATATCATGTAGTGATGGCTGTTTTGCAATTTAATTTTCATATTAAGAAAAATACTACATGAATTTGTATTTATTTTTATAGAAATTTAGTAGTATGATTAAATGACAATAGATACCAAAACTTGAAATGATTTCTTAGGTTAGGTATACTGTTTCTAAATTGAAGAGATGTCCTACACACACACACACTCACATGCACACATACACACACGTACATGTACATACACTCACCGTAACACAAAGTTGGTATTTTCCCAGCTTGGTATATTTTTAAAGCTTTTATATACTTTTCTCCCCTTATTTTTCATGTGCTTAGAAAATGGAACCCTTCTAATTTGGTATCTGTATGAATGATAGCACGGGTAAAGGTAACACTTATTCAGCAATTATGTAATAACATACATTGTAATTTCAAAACTGAGCCAGATACTGGACATATTTCATTAAAAATCATAGGCATAATCTCTGCTCTCAGTGAAGAGAATCCATTAATGTATATCTTGGAGTATTTCTTTCAAAATGCTATTAAATAAATGTTTACATTTTTAAAGTGTTTCATTTTTAATCAAAAATCATATATTTTTTTAAAAATTAACATACTGATTGGCTCTACAAAAATACCATTACAAATAGAAACCCTTCACTTGAAATGTTTCTGGCACATGTTAGAAACTGAGTAAATAATTATTCAATAAATTAAAAAATGAATACAATATTTAAGTCTTTGGTTTTTTGTGAACAGGAATTTGACATTGGTAAGTAAAATGTATTGCTACTCTAAATTTCTAAATTAGATAAATAATTTTAATGACTGGAGTATACTTAGGAACTACTCTGAGTTTCAAATCTTTTTATGGTTTTCATCCTTTTTCACACTTTTTAAACAAGCTAAAGTGGAAAACAATAATGTAAAGTTACAAATTACATGAAACTGGTCAAAATAATTAAGAGCTAGAATATCATTTACAGTAACAATGCCAATAGCATTTGCCTTTTAATGTTAAAATTTGGGAAACTACGATCAACAAAGTTCCATGATTAACAAAATATAGCTGTCATCAACAATAAGCTACATCTTGTTTTATGTAACACTAAGAAAAAAAATGCTCAATAATAAACAATAATGTACTTATCACATTGTTTTTGTTTTATTCTTATTGGAAGAGTTTTTTTTATTATCACTACATATACACACAAAGGAAACTGTGAGCAAAGTAAATTGGTTCATGTGTTCCTAAATCTTTATTTTTTTTTAATCTAAAGGTGATTTTTCTGAGTCTATTTTTGATTCAGATGTGTCAATGAATCACAACACACACTATTGGTCATGTGTTTCAGTTGTGTTGGTGATTCAGTATTTTCTAAGAGTGTTTTACTATTTACTGTCTCCAACATTTTCTTCCAAGTCACTGATACCTATTCTATAAATATTTAATGCTGGTGCATTTTTTATCTACTTAAGATATCAGTTGAAGGTTCTCGGACAACAACCAGGGTTTTCATTTGTTTCTCAAATAACCTTTCAACAGTTTGTTGACTAAAATAATAAAAGATTGCAATTGTCAGTCATGCCACCAAGAATGATAACCAATTGTATGCACAGGGAATGACAAAAGCTAGCTGCACAAGTTCAGCAGTGAGTTTTCTCCCAGAGTTAGACGTGTCTCAATTTCAAAACCATTCAAATGATAACAGCACATGTGTGTGAGAGAATGTGTTTGTGTACATAGATTTATATATGTGTGTATGTGTTTCATATATCAACTTATTATAATAAAATACATACACTAAATTAAATATAGTAACTCTCCATAGTTACTATTATTGTGAATAATGGAGAAAGCTCCAACTCAGTGTATAGATATGAATGATTTCATTTCAAAATTAGAATATTTATTGTTTAATTGAAAATTTGTATGTCGATTTGAAAAGCAAACTTTAGATGAGAAAAAAATTTTCCTAAAATACATTGAAAAGCATACTACCTTTTAGATTAACCAAAGGAAAGCTTAGGTATCATGCTACTTGTTTAGTTATATGGAATAATGAAACTGATTTAATAGAAGCTTATTGCAAACAGAAAAAAACAAGTCCCGTTTTGTAGCATTGGCTTTCCATTTCCTATCTACTTGGCCGCATGAAACCTGGGTGCCTGTAAAGGCTGGATAATAACTAATCCTCTTTGGTGTTTAGCGTCATTTAATCCTTCCTGGTACTTATCCTATTAACATTTTTCCCTTGTATTTAAATGCCAGCGCAGAGCACTCAAATCACTTGCATTCATTTCTGTGCTTCTGAATTTCCCAGTTAAAATACCTTCAGAAATATTTGATAAAATATATGCATTTATCTGACTCTATATTCATTTTCAGATGCTTATTCTAGTTTAATGACTTTTACCTTGGATATTTTAAGCTACTAGTTTATGTTTACCTTTATTTTGTAACTGTAGAATTCGTCTGCGATGTAACATAAGCTCTTTAATTGGGCTTCCAATGCGTGTTTATAAAACATTTGTATACTTTTAAATTTTAGTTAAAACCCTACGCAAGGTACACGAATCCATAAAGCATTTTACTGGATATTACTTTTATTAAAGGATATAAACCAATATATCTTTTCTTCTGGAGAATTCTGTTAATCAGACCATGCTAAGCTATGCTATGCTAACTAGCATGTACAAAATTACAGTGGTTTTGAAAAACAAAAGCTCATTTCTTACTCATAACTCATGTCAATGTTAGATTGGCATATAGCCTTGTATTCCAGATCATCACGCAGAGGAGAAGGAGTTTGGCGAATCATGCCTGGCTTTTAAAACTTTAGTCTCAAAGTAACACATTTCATTCCCTCCTCCTTTTCTTTGGCAAAGCAAGTCATGGGTGTAGCAAATAACCTCAAAGTGGTTGGGAAAGTGCAGTTATACTATGTGTTAGAAAGGGAAGAGGGAACACTTGTAACCAGCTCTAATGACTACTACATTCAATTTAATGTAGCTTCGCTTTAAAGAAACACAAAGCAATTTAATAAAATAAAATCAAGACATTGAGAAGCTAATATATGTTTAACTTTCTTTGCATAAAAAAGTAGTAAATTTTTAGCATACAATTTTTTATTTATTTATAAAAATTATTTTATATCTGTACATGTATGTATATGCATACATATATGTATGTACATGTCCATACATACATGTTTTGATGACCACTGTACATTTGTATGTTATATAATGCTTCAACAAACTTCATGTACAGTATAAATATCTTTATGCTTTATCTCTATTATGATTGAAGAAGATACTTTGACCAAAGAATTTAAATAAACTTTTCTAAATTACACAGTTAATAAGTCATCACATTGAAATCTAGTTCCATCAGGTCCTGGTTTTCCCATGACAAAATATTATCTCTTAGGAAAACTACCATTTACATAAATGAGGATATATTTGTTTTTGTAGGTATGACTTTTAAAATAATACTCAGCCTTCGCCTACTTACCTGACTTTAAATGAGATTCATATATAAAATATTATTAATTGCACACTTTCAGTACAATGAAATGAAAAGTTTGGCAAATCCTCTCCCTATAAAGCAACTACAAAACTGGACACAACTGTCAATAACAACAATTTCAGGGCTTTAGAAGTGGACAAACAGCATTCAACAAATTGACAAATGTTTCTACTTGATAATTTACTGAACTTCAGATAAGAACAGTGAGTCTGTGCTCTTCTTAACCAGTAATTTCTCATCTCACTCGCTTGGTCAGAGCTTTAACTCTACCAGGGAAGGACAAGCTGTGAAAACCACAAATTTTCCTATTGAATACAGCTCACTGGACTTGGAGCAAACAGCAAAAATGCCACACCAAATGCATTGTGAGCAAAAGTAGCAATCTGTAGCAAGAGAAAGGGAAGGACAGTGGCTCTTCGAGCCTGAGATTGGGGTCCTAGTTAGTTATCAATTGTTACCGCTCCCGTTCAGTGTTGTACTGGATATCCTAGCCAGTGCAATAAGGAGTTTGTGTGTGTGTCTCTGTCTGTGTGTGTGCATTCACCCAATTAGAATGGAAGAAGTAAAACTGTCTTCATTTACAGATTATATGATCCGATATGTAGGAAATTGTAAGGAATCTACATCAAACCAAAAAAACCCTAGAAGAACTAATAATAGATTTTAGACAGATTGCAGGTAGAATATTTTAGTAGGCCAGATGGTGGCTTCCGAAATAAGTTCACATTCTAATCCCTGGTACCTGTAAATGTTACCTTATGTGGCCAAACAGTATTATGTTGTATTACAAAAGACGTGATCAATTTAAAGATTTTGAGAAGAGGAGTGTATCCTTGTTTATCGGATGGTTCCTAAGTACAGTGATGTGCACCCTATAAGAGGAATGTAGAGGGAGATTAGACAGAAATGAGAGACATACAGAGGAGGGAGTGATGTGAAGATGGAGGCAATGATTGCAGTGAACTATCACAAATCAAGGAATGGCAAGGAATTTGGGGCAGCCACTGGAAGCTAGAAGAGTCAAGAAATGCACTCTCTCCTGAGAAACTGCAGAGGGAGTATGGCCTGCCAAGACCTTGATTTCAGAATTCTGGCTTGCAAGACTATAAGAGACTTAATTTCTGTTGTTTTAAGCAACCAAATTTGTAGTCTCAGGAAATTAAGACAAATGTCAACATTAGAAAAAAAGTAATCAATTGTATGTGTAAACTACAAAAATATAATTAAAAAGAAAATAAAAAATCATCCAATGTCATTCCTAATAGATGTAAAACAATAAAATACTTTGGAATAAATTTAATCAAAGCAGTGCTTAATTTGCAAAATGAAAACTCCAAAACATTGCTGAGAAAAATTAAAGGTCTAAATCAGCAGTTCTCAACCTGTGGGTCGTGACCCCTTTGGGGGTCGAATGACCCTTTCACAGGGGTCTCCTAAGACCATCAGAAAACAAAAAGATATTTACATTACGATTCATAACAGTAGAAAAATTACAGTTATAGAGTAGCAACGAAAATCATTTTATGGTTGGGGGTCACTACAACATGAGGAACTGTATTAAGTGGTCGTGGCATTAGGAAGGTTGAGAACCGCTGCTCTAAATGAATTGAGAGACATCCTGTGTTCGTGATATGTTCAAAGGAACATGGTTAAAAATGGGCAAGAAGAAAATCATGATGTAGAAAGCTAATAAAATTAATGACACAGCAAAACAAAGGTTTATTTTCATGAAACACGTTGGTGTTTCAACGGTATACAATAAATGTCAGGAAATATAGACGTGAAAGGATTAGGTAAATTGGAGTAGTTCACCATGTAAAAGGCCCCGGCTAGAGGAGGACAGTTTAGGAAACTTTATGTTCTTAATATATAATATGTTCCTGATGGAGAACATTGCTAAAACCTGGAGTGGGAAACACTAATTTGGCTTTGTTCAGGATTGTGGCTGGCTCAGACATCACACTCATTTAAAACCTCAGCAGCATGTCATGGCAACTCAGGGAAGATGACTGCTAATTAAATAAATATTAATGTTGTCACTAGCGATTAAGCACATAGATATACTTAAAATTGCAGTTGCAAGTTGTCTAAAAACTTTGAATACTAGTTAGAATATTATTACTCAAAACACAAAGTTATGCCAAAATGTCTGTCACAATTGACAGTGTACCAGAATAATTTGTTAAAAGATCTATGAATTTAAGCAGTCCTCTAGGTCCAAAATATCTGTAACATTATTTATGAGTTATCAATTTTTATTTTATATGAAAAAGATCAAATAGAAACATATACATTCAGCTCTACCAAGTTGTTGATATTTGAAAAAATTCTACCACATAACCCTTTGACCTGAAGTATCTTATTTTTTAAAGTATATTTCCCTTGCATTAAATGCTTATCACTATATGTATAATATGTACATACTTCTTTTGCATCAGTCTTAACAAAATAAAAAGTATGAATTTCAAACATGTCAGGTTGTCAAACAGATTGTGCCGTTTGTTATATAAAAGTGATGTTATATGAAAATCACTCTGAAAGCTGTTTTGAAAATAGATGTGGAAGGGAGAGTTAGAACAAGGTTTAGATAAGAGTTCATAGTCAACACACAATTTAGAATTTTATTCCTAATACGAGGGTAAAAGAAAATAAGAAATGCTCTTCAATACTTTCTTGCTTTTTCTGCAATTTCTGGTATAAATACCTTAGAAAAAATTTGAGTAATAGACCTGCTATGTTGGGGGAAATTATAGAAAAACACAATGTTTTTTTCCTTAGTGAAATACAATGAAAGACAGTTATAAAAGATTACTGAACCAGTTTATCCTCAGAAGTATTTGAGTGACACTAACCTCTGTAGAGGGGATCATTTTACTAACTTCTAGTAATGACTTGGAAAATAAAGCCACAGGCAGGAGAAACATGCATACATGTTTAAAAATTACAAATCAAAAGGTGAATATCTTAAATAAAAAAATAGTATATCACTAATTTCTCAATATTGAAAAAAGGAAATATAAATTAGTCCATTGTTTGCAAATGCATATCTACAGATACATATATGTATGAACTTACATATATATGAAGGTAATGTGTAAAGCAGTTAAGAGAAGGGAGTCCAGAGAAAATATGGGTGTGAATTTGACCTCTGTCATTTACTATGTGATTTTGACATTGCACTATTTAATTTTCTGTATATCAATTTCATTAGTTGTAAAATGGGAATAAAAGTAATACCTGCCATGTAGGCTGTTGAGATGGTTAAGTGTACACATAAATGCCTAGGATACAGTAAATGTGAGTATATATTTTTTTAAAAGTATATATATTTACTTTTCTATTTCTGAAGATTCCTAGTAGAAGGTACAAAAAAATAAAACTCATATTTTTAAGTCTGAGGCTTGCACTCTCTTTTCTGGCATCATGCCCCACTTAATGCAGCAGAGCCTCAGGAAATAATAAAAAAAAAAGATCATTGGAAGTTTATGATTTTTAGCATTGGCACTTAGGTAGCTTGTGCACATACAAGAGAAGCCCATGGCTTGGATTTCACATGCATCTCAACTCCTTGACAAGGGGGCGGGTTTCATTTAACTTGACATTCTGACATTCTTCCTCTCATTTGTTGTGCTTTTCGTATTTAATCCCTGCACACACAACTTACCCTGCTCTTTCACTGACCTATGAGCTCTTCATAAAAGCCTATCCATTCAATTAGGAATTGTCATTATCTGTAAAGAAGTCATAACTATGTGCAAAACTAAATTTAAAAATATTCTTTGTAATAGACTTTTGATATTACAAATGTTTGTTATGGATAATGCCTACCAGGAGGTAAATGCCTTTAGAAACACATTTTTCTAAATGCTTTCTTGCTTGGGTTTATGACCTTAGTGAAAGTAGAAAATGTGATAAAATTTCTGGATTTATGGAATATGTGGCTCTTCAGGACTAACAAGACTAAAGTGCACAGAAGAAAGATGGTTTTAAAGAAGGCCTCCATGTGGTCAACAAACGTAAAGAACGGTGTTTCATTTTAACCATAGGCCAGGAGACAGTAAAGTCAAAGAAACCTAATTTAGGAGAAAAAGCATAGCTTTACATGCTGGAAATTTGATAGCTACCTCCTTCAAGATTCTAAATCTTAGGACACTCTTAGGTAATGGAAATAATGGCTTCAAATTTTTATATAGATGAATTATACCAAATCATGTACCCAGAAGCCAGTATTAGCACAGAGTATATACCGGTTGGAATTCATGTTTTTTGGTTTTGGGATTTTTTTTTTTTGTAATAGATTGTACCATTCTATAGTAAGGTCCATCCTCCCATACTAATTTTACAAGGTGATCATGGGAACTCCTATTAGTACAACATTATCTCATCCTTGGACCACAATTGGTTTGTCTTAGAGTAAGTATCTAACAACCTATCCAATAAAAATTTTCCTAGGGATTTTTAGACTCCAAAAAGAATCACAACATTTTCTTCATTGCTCCCAGCATTTTAAGATGTAATGTTCAGGAGCTGTCAGCAACTATATTTTATGACTTGTGGAAAAGGCATAAACTAACCTCCACAGAAAGTAAAGGTAAGAGACAAGGGAAGATGTGCATCCTAGCCTCCATCTTGACTTCTGGAAGTTTAGTTGTTAAGCTTTTCTTGGATTTCTAGAGATGTCCTAGTTTCACTCCCATAAAGCTTCCTCTTCCAAAAGTTCTTTCCATTTAGGCTTTTATCAAATGTAACCTAATCTTTTCCCAAAGTGTGAATGAGTTATTTGTAAGTGGGAGTACATACAACTAAGTATTTATTTTTCTAACTTATAAATAACAAAATTAAAGCTATCTCCTAAGTATGTGCCTTTCCATAGGGAAATCAGGGCATCAACAGGAAATGACATCAAAGATGAGACAAAAGGAGAGGCTTCTTATGGAAAAGCAAGAGTAGCTTTAGAAGTGCTTGTAATCACTTTTACTTTGATAACTCTCATGTAGCGCCTGTACATAAACTTGCCTATCTCTAATTTGAGAAGCAAAACAGAGGTAATGAGAAAAAAATATATATATGTATATATATATATATATATATATATATATATATATGTATGTATATGTGTGTGTGCGTGCACACACATGCATGTGTGTGTATACATGTGTATACATATATATGTATATGTGTATATATGTGTATATATAGAATTATGTCATAATATTGTCATAATCAAGGGGATGTGGTGACTAACATATAAGGAAGTGCCATCTATGCTTGGTAGCTACTTATAAGCCAAGGAAGACATCAGTCAGAATTCTCGTCTTGTATTTTATGACATGCATCAAAATTACTTCTAAGATACAAAATGATTTAACATTTTGTTAGCTGTAGTAATGCAGCCAGATTAGGTTCACCTAAAATTTTTTCAAAACAAATAATATTGGAGTCAAATGGCACATGATTATAACATAAAGGCTTCCTTTCTTATGAAATCATAAGTAATGTGGAATAATAACAGTCTGGGCTTATTCGAATTTTTTTCATTATTTCTAGGAGTCCTCAGGGATGTCTCATATATGATTCTAGACACATGGTCACTGTCTACACTAACTGCAAAGCCTTGTAAAAATACAAAGATATCCCCAAACTCTCATTAAAACCAGGTATTAAGAAATCAGCTGCTGATCTTTGGGACAGGAACTGGACCCTCTTATAAATGCTGATGTTAGTAGAAATGCCTTCCTCTCATCTTAAAGCAGTTGTTACCTAATCTAGTATCCCTGTTATATCTGATTGTAACTGCACATGTGCACATTACCAATAAACCGCAGTTGTACTCAGTATATTGGGTGGTTATATGCCCCAAATTTGAAGTCAAACTCAATATGGGGTTAAAACCCAACTCTGTTACTAACTAGCTGTTTAACGTTGGCCAAGTCACACATTCTGTCCATTCTGCATGTGTTTCATTGTAAAATGACAATAGCATGGTTCTGTTGAGTTGTGAGCATTAGAGCAGGTAATATGTAATGGTGGACTAAGCCATCCTGTGTTTCAAATAGAAGTGAGAGTATTACATCAAATTTCCTAGTGCTTCACAATTATTACACTTTATAAAACTATTGGGTTGTTGGAAAAGTCATGACGCATTTTTACAACAAAAAACATAGAAAAAATATGTCATAACTTTTCTGACAACCTAATATTTGTTCATTTTATCTTGCCTTCATTCGTTTATAAATTTAACATATATTTACTGAAGAAGATAGAGGGGCAGGAAGCAGAACATGGGTGCGTGCATAGCAGACAGCATCTGTATTAAGAGTTGATTTTGCCCTCTCATTACTAAGCCATTATAATTGGACTATATCTCTCTCTCCACAGAACTAGTTTTTAACCAGTGGATTCTTTGTCCTTTTTGTAAAAGCCTCACAGATACCCTATCACCTAATAAGACATCGTTATTACCACAACCACTATCTTGCCCCCTTCACACACACACACACACACACACACACACACACACACACACACACCTGACATCTGCATCCCAACCAAACAACAATCGACCAAATGCTTCTCTAACACATATAAATCAACATGAAAGTATCATTTAATTCAAGCTGGGACACATGCATGCAAACACACATGCAATTATGTACATGTAAATTATGTGCTAAATCCTGAATTGTCTCAATTTCAACTGCAAATAAACAAAAATATCTTACATGACAAAGATCATCTCAAGTATGAGAAAGATGTGTAAGGGTCAGAAAGTGTAATTAAGTAGTTTTATAAGTGCTAGATATTCAACTTGATATACCCTTAGTCCTTCTTAACAATCAAATCCACACTCTTAAAATCCCCAAATTAGTTTTTGTCCCGAATGTCTTGCTATCTTGATACATTTGGTTATCTGACTGTAGATTGCAAATGTGATGCAGCTAAAAACTCTGCAGATAAGTAAATTGAAACCCACTGTGTGAAATGTTAACTATTGCCTTTGCCTACCAAGGATGATTTGGTTTTCTATATTTTTTTTAATTTTTTTAATGTAATACAAATGTGCATCTATCACAATAGAAAGGTGGGATTAATGGAAAATTTTTGTGACTAGAAGATCTGTGACTTAAATGGGAAGCCTAGAATAAACATTTGTCCAGCCCATGATTTACCAGAGAAATTATTTGGAGTAGATGAAGTAATTTTTCTCATGCCTTCTCCTGCCTCCTTCATTCATGCTAATCATTCTGACCCAGAAAGTTCCAATTTCCTTACTAACCTATGTTGCCGACAGAATTAAGGGGTAGCTCAAGCTGATGAGACAAAAAGGATAAGATATTGAGTGGTTATGAGCCCTAACTTTGTAGTCAAATTATTCCCAATTTGGATAATAAAATTTAAGTTGGGCTGCACCTCAGCTGTGCCACTAACTGTTTATATTGAACAAGCCACTGAACCACTATGATCCTTAAGGGTTTCATCAATAACATGGACGTTCAAATGGTAATCATTCCATGCAGCTGCTGTGAGCATCACAACAGAACTTTAGTATGGTGAGCCAGTGTAACACCAGTATGGCAACTTGTGACAGTACCAACTGAGGCAAGACAGATATTCCTTCAGCTTGGTGGGCCTGTCAACCAGAAAATAATTAAGTCTGAATATAGCAGGTAATCTTGTTGTCAACATCTTTTGACCTTTTTCTTATGTAAATCCATATTTTTTTCTATTCCTGTTTATTCCCAGTTAAGGCATTTACCAATCAACCGATTTTGATAAGAGTTTCACAGACAGGGAGCCATTAAATCCCTCAATAAATTTCATTAACTGTCCAGTGTGCTTTGAGCACTGGGCAACAGGCGGAGGTAATTGTGTTGTATTGAGCAAAATAATGAGAGCCTTGCCCTCACAAGTTTTCAGACTAATGGAGGAGGTATATATATTTTTAATTGTTACACAAACAAAACAAAATCATCCATTGATACGAGTGCTAAGAAGGACAAAGTAGAGAGTGCTATAGAAGAACATAACAAAGAAATCTAATTTCAATTGGGAAACGAGAAAAGCCTTTTATGTATGGTTTATACATTTTTAAATAATTGAAAACACAATCAGAAGAAAAATAATATTTTGTGACACATCAAAAGTATAACATTAAATTCAAATTTTGGTGTTGAAAAATAAAATGTCATTCAAACACAGCCATGCTTATTCATTTACACAGTATCTATGTGGCTGCTTTCATGATACAAGAGGAAACTTGCGTAGTTGTAGTGGAAACTTTGCTGACAAACCCTAACGTATTTACTACATGGTCCTTTATATAAAACATTTACTCACTCTTGATGTAGAACTTTGCAAGCATCCAATAGTTTTCCATAAGTTAAACGAGATGCGGTTGAAGAGAGCTATTGACATGTTTTAAAGCTTTTGTGCCCCTCACCAGATTTGCGTTTTTAAGATCTCTCTGACTGATATACTTATTTTTCAGGTTTATTATTATTTTTTAAATCTTACTATGAAAAAGTAAAAATTCAAAATCACCACTCTTACCAAAAAGTTGGAAATGGGTACTTGGTACAGTAATAAAACCCCAATGAGCAACTTGATTTAACACATTTTTTTTTAGTGCATACCATATCCAGACACTATGCTAGGTAATAAACAAAAAAATATAAGTCAAATGCAGTCCTTGCCCTCAACTTGCTTGCAGTCTATTCAATATAAGGTCTGAGGAGCCTTTTGGCATGTTTAGATTATTTCCTTTTTAACTCCTTCCACTCCACATTATTTTTAGAGATTAAATAAAGGAAATCATGACATACAACTCAGGAAAGGCTTCCAAATCCTAGGGTTTAAATAATTTATAAGCTATAGCTTACTGAGTGCATATTACTTATAAGCTTGCTTACAACCCTCTGAAATTAGCAACTTAGTTCAGCATTATGAGAAAACACTAGGTTATAGAGAAATCAAGTAACTTGCCCAAGGCCTCAGAGATAATGGCACTGGTACTTTAATTTGAGCCAAGACCTACCTGTCTTAGTCAGCTTGGGCTGCTATAACCAAATACCACAGACTGGGTAACATACACACACAGAAATGCATTTCTCACAGTTCTGGAGGCTGGGAAGTCCAAGGTCAACATGCTGGCAGATCCAGTGTCTGGTGGGGACCTGCTGTGCTGTACCCTCACATGGCAGAAGGAACAAGGGTGCTAGCTCTCAAGGGGCGAGGTAAAAAGGAAATTAGTCCCATCTCCTCCCTAAAGCCCCACCTCCTACTAACATCACTTTGGGGTTTAGGGTTTTATCATGAATTTTGGGGGGACAAAAACATCTAGCCCATTGCACTATCTAACAGCAAATTGTGTATTTTCCCATTGTACCAATGTTTACTACATTATGGGTCATGAACTACGGGAGAAACGCAAGGTGATTATCACAGTTGTCACCCAACACATTGAATTTTTTTAATGAAAACTCTATTGTCATCCCCTCCTGCTACTTCTTTCAAAATAGTACTGGAAATTTGAGCTAGTACACTAAGACAAGAAAAAGAAGTAAATAATATGTATAGGAAAGAAGACATAAAACTGTCTTTGTTCACAGATGATAGATCATCTATTAGAAAATCCAAAGACTACAAAAACAAACAAGCAAGCAAACAAAACTAAAATTCCTGGAATTAATAAGTGATTATAGCAAGCCTGCAGGGTGCAAGGTTCATAATATACAAAAGTCAATCACTTTCTTGTATACCAGCAATAAACAAATGGATTTGAAATTAAAAATACAATGTCATTTACATTAGCATCCACAAAAATGAAATACTCAGATATAAATCTAATAAATAAAGCACAAGATCTTTATGAATCAATCTTATAAAGGCTAGTAAATATGGCTTAGGAATACTCACAAATGCTGTTAATTTTTTTTTACCTGGAAGACACTTTGAAGAAACATATAGAAGAGCAAAAATCATAATAATAATACTGTGCTACCAAAAATGTTCTTTCAAAACTGTTCTTGACAGTCTTAGGGAAAGTATGTTTTATGTCTGAATCTCATTGTCTCTCCAGCAGTAAGCCCAGTGACTGAAACCTATAGAGCAGCGGTTCTCAACCTGTGCTTTGCGACCCCTTTGGGGGTCGAACGACCCTTTCACAGGGGTCACCTAAGACCATCAGAAAACAAAAGATATTTACATTACGATTCATAACAGTAGCAAAATTACAGTTATAGTGTAGCAACAAAAATAATTTTATGGTTGGGGCTCACCACAACATGAGGAACTGTATTAAGGGGTCACGGCATTAGGAAGGTTGAGAACCGGTGCTATACAAGAATAAATTTTTGGTAAACCAATTCACTAATTTTTATTTTTTGCTTGATGTCATTTCACTGAGTTTTATGTCTACTATGAAATGTGAATGCCAGACTGTTTTCAAAGTAAGCAAAAAATTGGACACTACCTAGGTATGATAACACGGCTATTAGAAAAATTGTAATACATTATTTTCTTGTCAAAAGTATTTGACAGTGAATTACCTTAAGCCCAGCCCCCCCAAAAATTTACATTTATTGAGTTATAGCCTTTCAATGAAATTAGAAAGCACTCTATTCTAGTGTGTGTGTGTGTGTGTGTGCGCATGTTTATATATATATATATATATATATATACTTATATATATACTTATATATAGTGATATATATATATATATAATTTAATTCTACAAGAAACTCATCTAATTAATATTATTAACCCCATTTATGAGATGAGAAAACCTAGGTTCAGAGGAGTTATGTAACATGTTTCATATAACAGAACTTATAAATGATAGAAGCAGGATTTCAATTTAGGCCCATTTGTTGTCCAGTGTATAAAATCCTTAGAAGTCTGCGTTATTGGGTAAGCAAAAAAATTGCACACTCTGACGCTTAAACTTTCCCTAAGAAATTTCTTGGTTAGTATAAATTCACAGATTTTCAATTAGGCGTTTAAAACACATTTTGTGACATTTCCTTTCTGTATTTTGCATTATAAAAATAATACAGGTTTTCAGTTATTCAAATATAAGCAGAACATGCTATTTCAAATCATTCCCAAGTAAAGTTTCAGATATATGCCTTTTCCACAGCAGAACTGACAAATACATTAAACAAATCTCCATGGTCATTGGATAATACTGGATGAGTTAATGCATGAAAGAAAATGCATCCTTATTCACAGTGCTTGGAAAAGTATCATAAATATGTGTTACTTAATAAAATTTAGGATAAAAATTATGATACAAGAAATAAAGCAAAATTTTTGGCAAGAATTGTGTCTTAAAAAGTTCCCAGACATTCTAGTTATTTGTTCTACTTTCCAAATCTGTGACTACCAGACTAGAAACTTAATTTCCAGTTGATGATACAACTGGCTTATTAATTTTTTTTTTCATATAAATATATTTTCTGAAAACAAAAACCATCTCTTTAAATTATATTCTTATTTTTCCTAATGTCTAAGAAAAACAAGTATTTCTTTGGGAACAGCATAAGACACCTTATATATGAATGCTCTCAACTATAGTGCCCTGTCATGTTCATCTGCCAATGAGTCCACTGAATTTGTTTATCTTCATCAGTTGCTACTTTTAAATAATCTGGAAAAATCAAGTAGTATATGCATACCACATACCTGATTTTATAAATTATCTACTATCTTTTTTTCCATGTAATATTTGTTTTGGAATGATATTGTCATCATTTATAAATTTGACACAGGTATTTGACCAGAGTATACAATCATATTTTATTTTTCCTTATGTATATAAGTATCTCTCACATATTAAAATCTAACTCCCATAATGCATTAACAAATGCAACTAACACTGTCTTCAAGTATACCCCAAATTTATCATTTCACATTTTCTTCACCACTAGTACTTTAGACCAACTGGCCACTATCATTTGCTGGGACCACTGAAAAGCTTCCTAATTGATCTCTTCAGTCCTTCCCTTGCTCATCTGGAGATGTTTCGCCACACAGCGGTCACATGGTTTCTTTGAAAACATTAGTCTTCTCATTCCTCTTCTCTGCTCAAAGCCTCTAATGGATTCCCACCTTATTCTAAGTAAAATCCAGAGTTTTCACCAAAGATTGCATGCCTAACTGTGACCAGGCTCCTATCTAATATCTCTGACTTTATGCCCTACTACTCTCAAAGATAAACACAGCCAGGCTAACTAAAGTGGTGAAAACAGATTTGATTCAGTTAACTATTGACAACAGACAAAGAGCTGAGCTCCACTGTAATCTGTGCAGAGGGGACTGAATATTTTAAGGGAGAATGAGAAAGAAAGGAGGACAAATGACAGGGCTTGAGCAGAGTCAAGGAAGTAAAAAATATTGCAAACACTGGGAGGCATCCATGTGAAACCCATCTGGGCTTGCTATCATTTATCACAGTTACGCTCCTACCCTCCCACCTTTCAGCAGACGTTGGCTAGAACAAATAGTAAATTCTTTGGCAGCCTAGAGTCTTCTTATGCAGGGACTTTGAAAAGGAGTGAGTGTCATCCTAGGGATGCCACTTTGAGCCTTTAGAAACTATGTCAGTGCTTGTTCAAGTTTTTAGAGGCCTAGTAGCGAAGATGGCTCAGAGGAACCTGGCTAGAGGTTGGTCAAGGAAAGAACCTTTGTCACTGCAAATAACTATCCTCTTCCACCCTCACTGGCTTCCTGCTAGCCCTCAAACATGCTAAGCACAGTACTTCGCCCAAGGTGCTTCAAAGAGAACATTTCCTTTTTATTCCATTTGGGATACTCTATCCACAGATACCATTCAGCTTTTCTGTATTCTTATTCAAACCTCGGCTTATTTTTCTTCTTCTCAAGTCAGCTACCTGATTGTTCTTACTGTTTGCTCTCACGCTCTTACCCTCCATCCTCCTTCATGGTACAAATGCCTTCTAGCTAGATTACATCTTACATATTGCAGATGCTAATAGTGCTCTATTTCAGCCTGCCTTTGCACACTTAATCAGAGATAAAATTTTATATTAATTTGCAATTTTATCTCATTAAGATTTGCTTTGTTTTCCTCATGTAAGATCTATGAAGATGTGAACTTACCTGATTTTGATTTTTATCATAGAGTTCCAGCATAATGCTTGACATAAAATATATACTCAACATGTTTATAATAAATTAAGGGCTAAATATGTCTAAATGACATTGGATTGTTACATTAAAAAAAAACAGTCCCCCAAACTCCATCTCCTGCTCAAGTTAGGATGCAAAATCAGGAAGAATAAAAGGCTTGGGAGTGGCCTAGGATCCCTAACAACAGCTCCAGAAAATAAACACACATACATGATTTGTGGACATGTGGGTATACATTGGGATGTGTTCTAGTTCTTCTAAGAAAAGGGGAAGTTATGTTTTAGCCATGTCTGGTTTATTATCTTTAAATTTAGCTAGGAAGCTATCCCACTTAATAAGGTGCATATGTAAACTAGCAAAAAATGTTAACAAAGCAGTTTTAGTTTTATGTAATAACTGAACAATAAAGATATCAAATGGTTCTTTCTTCATAAGCTATGATTTTCTGAGGACCAGTCATCTTGGAACATGCTACCCACTCTAGCTATAGATAGATTAGATAGATAGATAGATAGATAGATAGATAGATAGATAGATAGAGATATAAGATAGATACACACACACACA
>NW_017731835.1:124891-131509 GCF_001890085.2 Hipposideros armiger | reverse complement strand
AATACCAACATGGGCCAGTGAAGCGATGTCCTCTACAACTAGACTGAAGAACAAAAGGACAGCAACTTGTCTGTTCCCCTTCCCCAATTCCCCAGTGAAATCTTTAAAAACAAACAAACAAACAAATAAACAAACAAACAAACAAACAAACAAACAAACAAATAAATAAATAAATAAATAACTAGGATGCTATGTGTGTAGAAGGTCTGAACATTTGGCAGAATCCATCTGTGTTTGGGCTGTTTTGTTTGTTGTTCTTCAAATAGTTGCCTAAGCCCCTCCAGAGGCTTCCATTTTCTCTATAATTAAATCAAAACTCTTTGCTCAGCATTCAAGGTTTTTAACAATTTAGCTCAGTGTAACACTCAGCTTCCTGAGCCCCAGTACATCATGAATCCTCATCTGTTCTTAAATGTGCAGAATGTTCCCTCCACATAGGCCATTCTTCTTCCCTGTTCTCCGCCCTACATCTCGCTTACCCTCAAGGCTTAGCTCAGCTCCCTCTGCTCTGAGTCTTTCCCACCCTCATTCCAGGCAAACTCATTGCCGCCTTCCTTGTGCTCCCACGTCACTTCCAGCGGTGAATTGAAGCTGTCTTACACCCACTTCTGAGAACTGAGTATTAAATATTCAGAAATTTGCAAGTCAATTTTTAAACTGTTAGAGGTTTGCAATCAGTCACTGTGGGAATGTTTACACCATAGAAATTGGCACCTCAGGGCTCTCCCACACCCAACCTACCAAACCCACTCCCATTGATTTCCCAGCACACATTGTTTTGCATATAACTTGATCATGGTACATATCCTCTTTCCACTGTGGTACAGTTACAGAAAAAATAAATAAGTTTCTCCTATGAAGTTGTGAGCCCACTCAGGACAGAGTCATGTCTTAATTCATTTTTCTACCTTCCAAAATGTAAGAATACTGTTTGGCAAATGGCAGGTGATCAATAAATAACTGATTAAATGAAAACAAATATTAAAAAAAAATAGTTGTTTTTCTAACTTGTTTCTAACGAGACATTAGGCATATGGCATAACCACTCAAATATATTTTCAGTTCTGCACTATTATATATATATATATATATATATATATATATATNATATATATATATATATATATATATATATATATATATATATATATATATATATACGGTGCCAAAAAAGTACACACATTTTAAGAAAGGAAAAACTATTAAAATTGTAATACTCAAGTATGCCAATAACAAAAGATAAATACAAGTAACATTTGACTTCTGCAATTACAAGAGGTGCTCATAGTGATAACCATCAGCATAATTTTAATACACTTTTTTTCCTTTCTTAAAATGTGTATACATTTTTTGGCACCCTCTGTATATATAGTATATATCATGCCCTCATAATTGTGACATCTTGTCCTATCAAACTTGTTCTAGTATTTGCATTTCCATACTTTTTTTGTCAGCCAACAGTAGTCATATATAGATGTTTGCCTAAAATAGGCCATAAGTACTACATCTATAGGAAAAAAATGGGGGCACTGTGTGGAACTAGTATAAGACAAGGAGAAGAGCATTTTCCCCCCCAAATGAACTCAAAGTCATATCAAAATCTGTGGAATACATTACACAAAAGTTTACATGTGCCTTAAGTGATACTAAATTAATGTAGAATTGGCAAACTGAAAATACTTTTACTTGATGGGAAAGCTCTGTCAGCCAGATTTTCCCACTCAACATATTTGCTTTAAAACTCATCTAAGACAAAGAGCAAGAAAAACAAGAACATGACATTGCAGCCAGAGAATGAAAATGAGCCTAATTTTATACTTCAATAGGATAGAGAAATAAGTTTTCTACAGACCCCAAGCAGCAAAGAGGAAACAGCATGTAAGCCAACGGAGAATAACGGCCTCTGTTTTGGTTTCTTTGTGTAATTCCTTCCATTACTACAGTTTAGGTACTTCCGCAGTGGTTCTGAGCACAACCTCTAGAACCTACTGCGTGACCTTAGGTAAAACAGCCTCAGTGCACTTCTGCCTCCTCTTCTGTAAAATTACTACAATAACTTTATGCACACAACTGGGCTGTTGTAAAGATTTTGAAAAACCCTGGGGTTGTTCTCTGGATTAATGTATGTAAATCACTCAGAATGGTATCTGACAGCATTTTCAATTTATGGAAGAGTTAGCTGTTAACATTATTATTCTCAACCCTTACAATCTTAGCAAATAATGTAAGAGATACATTTAATTTTATAAAGTATCTAGTCCTGCTCTCCTTACTTTTCCTCATTTTACAGGTCTGACAATTCAGGGAGAGCAACAATTAATTTATATCACTTCTATATAAAAATTCCTCAATCTCACCATATCTAAAATTTAAGTAACCAAAAAGAAAAAAAACAACATCCAAACTGAATGAAACTTGGGAGACTTAAAAAAGAAAATGTTAATTTTTTTCTAAAATAAAACTTGTAAATAATACCAAGAATGTAAAAAGAAATAAGCAAATACAGAGCACATGGAAAAGACATATACAAACAGTATTTTTATTTAAAGTTGACCTTCCTAAAAGTAACATCAGATTCTACAGTTATATTTTCAACCTCAGTATCATCAGGAGAAACTAAAAGTAGAATTGAGGGTTTGCAGAGGTCTAAATGATATATTCATTTGATAAAAATATGATGATATGTAGGAAAATGTCTCCTTTACCCCGCATATGCCAAAACCACTTTTGAGAGAAGAGCCAAAATCAATTCTAAATTGATTTTAATTAAAATGAAGCATAATAAATATATTCATAGATTACAGTAGACACATCTAGATACTTTGGTTAAAAATACACTACTACACTCTACATGAGGTTTGGTATACTTCCTAGCCTCAGAGGATGCCATCAAATAGACAGAAATATAATGAATATGGGACACTGCAAGATAAAATAGAATAAAAATGTGAGAAGGGGAAACTATGTTTCCTCATAAAAAAGCATAGTTTTGACTATTTGGGGATAGATCTTTTCCTTTCTACTAAAGGCTAAACAAAGGCTGCTAGAAAAACAACAACAAAACATTACATATATATGTAATTACATATATATGCTGCTGAGCTGCCAACATGTGGCAGGATGGCTCAGCTTAAAAAAAAACACAAAAAAAACCCCACAACATATATATGTTGTGGAGGTTTTTTGCCATCCTGCCACATGTTGGCAGCTCAGCAGCAGCTCAGCTCAGGCTGGAAATCGAACCAGCGACCCTGTTGCTCAGAGATTGCACTTTTGAGCGAGCTCTTCACCAACTGAGCCACTCAGCCAGCCCTCATATATTTGTTTTTAATTACAGCAACTTAGAATTCAAATGCAAACCACAATAGCTGAGAAAACTGAGGCCAAGAAACATTAAAAGATGTACATGCTGCACACAGTATTAGGGAGAGGACAGGGCCAGAACCTCAGTCTCTAGATTCGTAAGCCAAATTATATATTAGGCCATACAACGTGCCTCAATACATTTTAAAGGACTTAAGTCATTAAAAAGATGGTCTTGGATAGCAGTGGGATTAATTTAAATTAAATTAAAATGAAATTTGGTGAATTCATAGTAGATGGAAAATGAATAACACACTCCTCAATAACTAGTATATCACAGAAGAAATCACAAGATAAATTAGAAAAACTTTGAGGTAAGCAGAAATGAAAACACAATGGAATATTATTAGCTCATAAATAGAAAGAAGTGCTGATACATGTTACAACATGAATACACCTTGAAAATGTCATGCTAAGTGAATGAAGCTGGTCACAAAGGCTCACATGTTGTATGATTCCAAATTCATATAAAACGTTCACTATAGGCAAAACCATAAGGACAGAAAATAGATTTGTGATTTTGAAGGGGTGGGGGTGGGGGCTGGGAATGGAGATTAACAGCAACTGGCTATGGGTTTTCTCTGCTGAGTGATAAAGATGTTCTAAAATTACGTGTTGCTGGTGGTTGCACTGAATTTTATGTTTCAAAAGGGTGAATTTTATATAATGTAAATTATATTTGAATCAATTATGTGTATATACAGTATATCAGAACAAAGCATTTTTATTTATAAAGCTTGCATTAATGAAAAATAGCAGAGTTTAAATCTAAATATAAGCCTATCAGATTTTAAAGTGTTCTGGATTCATAGCACCATATCACCTTCTTGGGCTTACAAGATAAATATAAAAACCACTGATATTTTGTCAGCATGAAATCATTTATAATATGGAAGTATTCATAGTATTTGTGACTATACAATCAAATAGCTTAAAATTTAATGAGAAACAGTTTCTAAATAATGCACTAGTAAAGGGTAAAGGTGAAAAGAGAAAAATTAGTATGTTAAAAATAATATCACCTTGTCTATATCAGGCATTCTCACATACAATAGCAATAGATTACAAAATGTTATTCTTGTATCCTAATTCAATAACTAGGGTTTCTAATGAAGTGCCTTAAGTAGACCTTGTCTAGACCAGCAGAATTTAAACTAACATTTTTAATACAACAAATCCTTTGAGATAAATCTATTACATTACCTGATTTGACAAACATCTTTATTAAATATTTTAAATGTTGATCATATAAAAATATATATTTATTTCTCATATCAATCTCTCTTAATCTATATTTTTGTCTCTCTTTTCCTCTATTTTACACACACATAGATACAGACAACTGAAAAACAACTTTATAATTTTAATATTTATTTTTTAATTTTATTTATTTAATATTTATAAATTTAATAACTATTTAATATTAATAATTATGGGGAGAGGTTATAGAAATTATATCAATGAATGTCTGACAGAAAAAGGTTATTGAAATTATATAAATGAATGTTTGACAACTACAAATGATATTTGATAAGGCTTACCAAATTAGGAAAAAAAAGTAGAAAAGTAATTTGTGTAGATTTTTATTGAAATTGCAGGAAATTATAAGTAAAATAATGAAGAAGTTGAGAAGTTTACATATTGATACTTTTAACATAAAAGCAGTCGTATACTTTTAAAAAAGAAAATGAATAATAATAGGTCTTTAAGCCATGAGTAAGATTAGAATTCTAAATTGAACAGATGTAGAAGCATTTTTCTGCCAACATTATCTTTAATACATTTCTTTGATTAAAACATTTAGTTTAATAGAATAATTGTCAATTAACTGCCAAATTTAAAGTAGGAATGAGACTAAAAGACTGAACTTAACTCCATCCTCAAAAAACAGCCAATGCAAATACTTAGCTCTCTGCTGAAAAGGCACATGTCCCAAATGTTGACACAGGGTGTCTAGCAACAAATATTTTGGCCTTCACATAATAAACAGATAAAATTAGAACATTTTTATTATTTAGGGAGGAAAAAAATGTAGGAGTCATTTAGAAGCTATCTCACAGTGTAATATCCCAAAACAGGTAAAACAGGAGCAGATGCTTCTCGTTTAATTTATTAATGCAGTAGTGTAAAGTTCTTAAACTGAATCGCTTAGTTGAAGATAGTTGTATATCATCTAATAATTATGTCCTAAAATTTGTTTTAGATTTTGGCCGTATTAAAATTTTTTCATCAATAATTTGCTAAGGAAACATGTCTAAGATCCAATGCTTTAATAAGTTACCTGATTGACTTGTACAACTTCCCAGTCATTCAGTTTGTTGGTTCAGTAAGCTTTGATGCATCTGATAATTGAAATTAAAAGAAATGAAAGGATGACTTAATAAGTGAGCTGTTGCTATTGTTTCTAAGGAAAACATAACTAGGTAGTTTCATAATTATATTTACCCTAAAACAATTTTAGCAACACTAGTATCCTGTCGATTATGGCAATTAAACTCTTAACTAGTTCCAAATGGACAAGATAAAAGCATAAATAAAAAGATAGAAAGGGAAAATTCTCCAAACGTATAGGATATAGATTCAGAGGGGGATTATAAATCTTTCAGTTTCCCAACCAGCAGTGTTAGTAGTACCTGTGGGACCATACATAGCATTGAAAGGAAAATAATACTTGGCAGTCAAATGATCTTTATTTGATCCTAATATACCTTTCTTTGTGGAGCTTATTTAATTTCATTGAAAAGATCAACTTCATGGAAACTTGCTTAAATGAAACCAGGTGTAATATTGTTAGTGGTCATCCACAAATCATTCAACCTTGGAGGTTATTTGCCCAGGGGTAAACATTTTCATCGCCTCACCTTACTTTACAAACTCTTTAATAAAATTTTAAACAGTGACAAGAGTAAAATTGTTTGCTACATTGAGGTTGTACTTATAAGCCTTTCTGGCAATCTGTTTTTATTTTCCTGCAGCAGATTAAAAAGAAAAATATTTGACCGATGGAATTGTTACTAAAATGCAGATGGTTTTGTTATAATGGGTTATGAGGTTGTCCTTTGCCCAGATGGAAGAAATATGTTGTATAAAATCACTGTTTGAAACTTTTAATATATGTCTAACCATGAAACCAGTCCAGCTAAAAACATCACTTTGACTCCGGATCTGAATATCTCTACTACTTTATAATTTTGCCTCAGGAAGCACTGATACATTAGATTCCGATACTGGTAATCTTTGTTCAGTTTTTTTTTT
>NW_017731835.1:107301-123278 GCF_001890085.2 Hipposideros armiger | reverse complement strand
TAACGAGACATTAGGCATATGGCATAACCACTCAAATATATTTTCAGTTCTGCACTATTATATATATATATATATATATATATATATATATGTGCTTAATTGTTGTGGGGATTAAACAGATGATGGTTAGAAAAAAAACGGTTTATAAATAATGAAAATCTATTTTTAAAAAACAACAGGTTATTGTTAATATTATTATAATTGAGGCATTTTCTCAAGTGCTATCAATATTCCCACAGTGTAAAAGTTCTCTTAATGTACTCATAAATTATTAATAAGCAGCATTGAAATTTATAACCTATTTATTAAACATTCATTGATAAAATAAATTTTTTGCCAAGGAAACACTATTATATAGCTCAATCTTTTTTGAAATTTAACTTCTCAGTTTCTACTGGCTATATAGAACTTGCTTGGGCCACTGAGTGAGGGGGCAGTAAGAGCAGAAATGGAGTGAATGAGGAGCATTTTGCATTCTAATTGTATAGTCCAGTTTTATCTGCTTTTAAAAAGCATACTATTACATATGATTTTTTTGAATATTGTTTTCTATAGTCAAATTAAATTAACAGTTTGAGATAATTAGAGCATACAATCAGTTATAATATTGTTTCATTACATATGTTAAGTCATTGCAACTGAATAGCATATTCTAAGAGTTGATTTGGAGCAATTTTACACTAAATTTGGATACATCTATTTCGTATTAATAAATGTCTACACTGGATTTCTGATCAAATAAAAAATAACAATTCCAATGTCAGTTGGAACATGACTAAATGGGCTTGTTCAATATGAATCCAAAATTTTGGTGAAGAATAAATTTCTTTTGAAAAATTCTCACTCACAGGTTGTTAAATTAGGACAAGTCTACTGATTAATATAGGGAAACATCCCTGTATTTTTTTATGAGGCAAACAGAAACTCTGAACCTGATACTCACACTTCAAATTGTGCAAATGAAATTCAGGGAAAAGCTAGGTAATAAAGAGAAGTAAAAAAAATTAAATCTGGAGTAATGGATATGAACTTATCTAATGACTGTAGTTTTGTTTATAACTAAAATTTTAAAAACTAGATGTTTTAGGCCTCTAAATTGAAGAATCATATTTATTTGTGTCATTTTTATGCTTCATTAATTCCTGTTAGCATTATTTTTAGTCATACATGACAAAGAATGGGAAATCTGTGATTATATAATAGAATCTTAAAACCATGTAATGCTTACGGTATAAAAGTGATGATATAGTTCAAACATAAGAGAAAGTCAATATAAGAAAGCTCATTATATATTAGGTTAAATTATTATTTTTTTCTGTGTTACAGTAGAAAAAATTGAGGGCAGATTAACAATGTTGTGAGTCAAGTCTTATAAACAGTTATCTTTGTTGAAAGAATATTTTTGGATTCAAGAGCTATGGGGTGAAAGAGTGAAGAAAAGATAGAATGAATGTGTCTGTAAATAAAGACTTGCTTTCTAACATGAGCAATAGATTTAGAGTGGTACCTTTTTTTTCTCTAAAGCTATGGACATGAAAGCTATGGACTTTATTCCCTTGAATATGTATAGATAATCAACATTGTTCATAAATTTCACAGAATCCTTTCTAGAAGCTGGTTTTCAAATAACCCAAATGCACTTACAAACTGGGACTAGAACCAGTAAGTTCCAACGCTCTTTTTCAGAGAGTGCTCCACCAGTATGTTTGTTCTTCCAAAGAAGCTAGAATTCGTATCTTTACATGAAGCATTCTTATTTTTAAATGCCAGCAACTAAAACAAACACCTATATAAGCCTTGAAAAGCACATACATGGTTAAATTTTTTCCTAAGTATTTTACTTTTTTGATGCAGTTATAAATTGAATTATTTTCTTAATTTCTCTTTCTGATAGTTCATTATGGTGTATAAAAATCCAACCAGTTTCTAAATATTAATTTTGTATCCTGCTACTTTACTAAATTAATTAATCAGTTCTAATAGTTTTTTGGTGGACTCTTTCAGGATCCCTCTATATAATATCATGTCATCTGCAAATAATGACAATTTTACTTCATTCTTTCCCATTTGGATGCCTTTTATTTCTTTTTCTTGTCTGATTGCTGTGGCAAGAATTTCTAGTACTACGTTGATTAAAAGTGGTGAAAGTGAGCATCCTTGTATTGTTCCTGATCTTAAGAGGAACGCTTTTAGCTTTTCCCAATTGAGTATGACATTAGCTATGGGTTTGTCATATATGGCATTTATTATTGGGTTGTCAGAAAAATCATGATGTATTTTTCTGTTTTTCATTGCAAAAATGTGTCATGACTTTTCCGACAACCCAATATATTGAGACATGTTCATTCTATCCCCACATTTTGGAGAGTTTTTATCATAAATGGCTGCTGGATTTTGTCAAATGCTTTTTCTGCACTATTGATAGGACCATATGATTTTTATTTTTCATTTTGTTTATATGGTGAATCATGTTAATTGATTTGTGGATATTGAACCTAAGTTGAATACCAGGAATGAATCCCACTTGACTGTGACATATGATCTTTTTAATGTATTACTGAATTTGGTTTGCCAGTATTTTGTTGAGGATTTTTGCATCTATGTTCATTAGGAATATTGGACTCTAGTTTTGTGGGGTTTTTTTTTTTAATGTCTTTGTCTGATTTTGAAATCAGGGTAATGGTGGCCTTGCAAAATGAGCTTGAATTAAATATATATATATATATATATATATATATATATATATATATATATATTTATTTTTTTTTTTTTTTCATGGGATGTAAAGTACAGCATAGGGAATATAGTCAATCGTATTGACATAAATATGTACGATATCAGATGGGTAGGAGATTTGGTGGTGTTATCAATCTGTGAAGACTGCAAATGTTAATCATTATGTTTTCACACCTGAAACTAATTTTTTAAAAAGAAAACAAAATGCTTATATGAGCCTGATAGATCACGAAGCCTACAAGTTTCAGACTTTCTTTTAATTCCCTGTATACAGAAGATTATACAATTTTCTCAAAAGAAATTATACAAAAATGTTTACACTAGAGCATGAGCAAAATGACCATTTAAAAAAAGCTAAATAATTACTCTCTTTATATTTGTCGGCCCAAGTATTTATAAGGGCTTTGCTGCTTTCCTAAGGAAATATGTTTCAACTCCAGGTATGCCTGGGTTATTGAGTTTAAACACCAGAACCACAAGCCTTTGTTGTTGTTTTGCTTTTGTTTTTGTTTTTTTCTTAGATATAGAGTAATATGGGTAAAAGACATATTAGTAACTGGAGATACAATGACAAAGGGTTAAAGATCTGATTATGTGTTAAAAATTTCCCAACTCCTCTGTCAGGAATAATCCAAATGAAAACAAAGCAAATTATACAAAAAACAGAATCTCTCATATATGGTCCTAGTCATAAATACAGTTTTTAATATTGTATATGGTTCTCCATCCTCATCTCGAAGCATCTAAAATAGCCTGGAAATTTCACATTATGAAAAGTGGGGATTTTAAGGACACATCAGAGATATACTGACTCTAAAAATTCTTTTCAGCTACCAGAAATCAACCTAAATTGGCCATTTTAATAGACATTTTTCAAAAGTGCTAGCAATGCAAGAAACATTGAAAATTAATCTAAGGGCAAAATGACCCATTTAAATATATTTTTAAATCATTCAAATGAGAGAACTTTTGGATAGACTTCATTTGAATTTTACTATTTTGACCAAGTTAGCTGCATATAAGACAAGAGAATTGTTAAGTATATGAAGGAAGCTAAAATTAATATCTTCCTACTTCTCCAAAGATCTGCATAGAGCCCAAAAAATGTAATAGCATCTTTTTTTACCTGAACCTCATTACTTTGAATATATTATATACAGAGGGTGCCAAAAGAGTGGATACACATTTTAAGATAACATCCCTTAAAATGTGTATACATTTTTTGGCACCCCAGGTATATTTCTCCAAAGAACCCATTCATCATATTTGTGCCATCAGATTTTATAGACCTTAAAAAGAGGATAAGTAGGCTACTGGCTATTGGAATTTAGGCAATCTCAGGGATGTCCCAAATATTTTAAGACAGAAAAGTATTTCACAACGGTCATTTAAAATATTTTCTGTTTCCTCTACATTGGCTCTGGTTTGGAGATTGACCCAATATATTTTAAAATGCATTTTAACTTTCTGCAAAAAGTAATTCCTTAAAGAATAATAAATATGTATTTTGATATTGCAAAGATTTTTTAAAAGCTGTTTGCATATACCATCAATTTAATAATGAAATATCATTTATTCTAGGGTATATTCTTTTGATGATTTAATACGATTAACTTATTAGTTATATATATTAGGTTGTTTTATTTGGTCTTGTTTTGCAACCAAATGAGGCCAAAATTTGTTGGTGAGTCATTGGTTTGCTGAATGTTATATGTAATTTTATTGTGAAGCTATAACATATTTTAAATAATTTAAATGATTATTTTCATCATATATTAAATGCCAAGCACTTTTCACGTATTTTATTTTAAAATATTTTATTTTAAAATCATTTAATGTTTACAGAAAAGTTGCAAAATGCATTTCGAGTTTTCATAATCCTTACAACCAGTTTCCCATAGTAACATCTAACACTTGTGTGGTATATTTCTTATAGTTAATGAAAACAATTGATACATTATTAACAAAAGACCATACTTTATTAGATTTTTCTTAGTTTTCACCTAATGTCCTTTTTCCGTTCCAGGCTCTCATCCAAGATACCATATTACTTTCAGTTATCATGTCTAACTTAGGCTCCTTTTGGCTGTGACAGTTTTTCAAATGTTCTGTGTGTATTTACAATACACGAGTTTGGACAATTAAGTTCATGAACCCATCCTAGGAAAAGTGCTACATACCTCACTGCTGAATATCACTACAGTCACCTTCAGAGTGCTCCCCTTGGGAAGCTATGCACCAATGTCAGTGCCTAGTCCACCGTTCAAAGCAATTTTGGAACTCTTTTTCTGCAATGGCCATCAGAGCTGTCGTTGTATTACCCTTGATGTCCTGAATGTCATCAAAATGTCTTCCTTTCAAAATTTTCTTTATCTTTGGGTAAAGAAAGAAGTTATTGGGGACCAGATCAGGTGAGTAGGGAGTGTTTCCCAATACAGTTATCTGTTTACTGGCTAAAAGCTCCCTCACAGGCAGTGCCGTGTGAGCTGATGCATTGTCATGATGCAACAGCCATGACTTGTTGGCAAAAAGTTCAGGTCGTTTTTGTCTAACTTTTACATGCAGCCTTTTCAGCACTTCCAAATAGTAAACTTGGTTAACTGTCCAGTTGGTGCAAATTCATCATGAATAATTCCTCTGATATCAAAAAAAGGTTAGCAATATTGTTGCAACAAGTTCACGAACTTGATTGTCCGACCTCATATATATTAAGAAATCTAAATTCACCTTCAGATAAATGTATACCACTTCCCATGTAGCCCAGGTACCTCATAATAGTATTCCTAATTCCTCCCTCCTATCCTTCATTTGTGACATTGATGTCTTTCATTTCACTTCTTCATGAGTTATAATCAACAATGCATTGCTATTTTACTATTATTGCTTTAAACAGTTATCTTTAATATTAATTAAAATAAGAAAAATAAAAGATTTCATTTTACCTTTATTTACTCATTATCTTACACTGTTTTTATGTAGATCTGGCCATTTTTCAGTTGTTCTTTTAATATTCTTTGAGGCAGATCTGCTTGCAATGAATTTCCTAAAAGTTTATTTTGTTTTTGTCTATTTGGAGAGGTTTTATTTCTTTACTTTTGAAATAGAATTTTACTGGCTGTAGAATTTATGATTGTTTTGCTGTTGTTTTTGTTTTTCCAAAATTTTAAATACTTCTGTATATTCTCTTCTTGCTTGCAAGGCATCTGACAAGAAGTCAAATATAATTCTTATTCCTGTTTTTCTAAAAATCTGGTGTATTTCTCCACTCTGGCTTCTTTCAAGATTGTCTTTAGTTTTCTATAATTTGAATATGATATGCCTAGATGTGTTGTAGTTATTTGTTTTGGTATTTATTTTGCTTGTCACTCTCTTAGCCTTTTGAATCTGGGGTTTTATATCTATCATTATTTTTTTAAAAAAATCTGCCTTTAATTACCTCAAATATTCATTCTACACTGTTCTCTTTTCTGCTTTTGCTATTCTAATTTTGTGCATTGTATATGTTTAGAAATTTTTTTCACAGTTCTTTCTTACTCTGTTTTTTAAATGTTTTTATTTCCATTTTAATTAATCGATCTTCAAGCTTACTGATTCTTTCCCCAGCCATGTCATTAACTGATGAATTCATCAAAAGAATTCATCGTTTTTCTACAGTGTTGTTGATTTCTATCATTTCCTTTTCGTTCTTTCTTAGAATTGAAAAATTCCCTACCCCTTCTTAGAATAATCATCTATTCTTGCATGGTATATTATTTCCAATAGTGTCTTTAACATAATAACCATAGTTATTTTAAATTCCCTGTGTGATAATCTCCACATGTGTGTTATATCTGGGTTTGATTAAGACAATTCCTTTTACCTTTTAGAATTTGTTTTTTATTGCCTTTTGACATGCTTTCTAATTATTTTGTTGAAAGCTGGACATTCTGTATCTTGTTGATGTGGTGGTTCGGTATGGGGAAGAGGCTGCATTTTATAATCTAATAAATCTCACTATTTTAGTCACTCAGTGTCCCTGGGCTGTGACCTTCACAAGTCTTTCTTCAGTAGTATAGCTTTCTCCTCCTTTTTCCTATTGTCTTTCCTGGGTGTAAAATTTCCAAATTGTCCCAATCTGAAACTGACCCTTGATTATATTTGTTTTTTGTTTTGTTTTGTTTTGTTTCCTTTTGGTGAAACAAGTGGTAATTAGAGTAGGAGGAATTCCCTTCCCCCAGCTGGGATAAGGCCTAGGAAAACTCCTTTCCTTTGGGGAGTATTTATGTGCTATTGAAAAGGCTTTGGGTGTATTTCACAATGATTACCCTTCCCCTTCCCTCTACTGGAGTCATGAGGGAGTCTTTCTCACATATTCATTATAAGAATCTGACGTGGTTCTTGGAAGTAAAACACACATAAGTAGAGTGCAACTTCCAGCAGCTTGTCACTCTCAAGTCAGTCCACATTCAACCTCCAGCAATTAGGCCAAATTTCCATTTAAGCATTTCTATCAGTTTAGGTCTCCAGTGGCTTCTGGTCTAGGTTAGCGAATATAGCCTGTCTCTCAATGGATGGACCAGTCTACCCAGATTTCAGGTGGTAGTTTGCCCTGAAACCTCAGTTCTCAAATGGGTACAAGAAAAGTTATCATTTGTCCAGCTACTTTGCTGGTGTCTTAAGGATAGGAATGACAACTCCCAAGCTCTTTACATGTTAAAGCTTAAAGTGGTGAAATTGGTAGTGTAGGTAGATAGACAGAAACAAGCAGGAGAAGGAGAGACTCAGCCCTGGTTAAAAGGCCCCTTGCTGCATCTCCTACTTGGGTCAAGACCCCTGACAGCTGCCCAGCAAAACTGGTGGCCTACAGTACCTCTAAATCAAAGAGATGTGTTCTTAGAAGGGGGAGAGGGGATGGGGAGGCACATATCCTATTTGTCAAGATCATCAATATTTTACTAGCCCAACAGGATTCCAGGTTTACACACACCCCTAAGGGATGTGTTTACTCACCCCCCCCACCCCCAAATCAAGGAGATGTGTTTATTTACACATGCCCCTAAATCAAAGAAATGCATTGCTAAATGCCAGAGGACTAAGCACCTCAGGGGGAGAAAGAGAGATAAGAGAAGAGAGAGGGGAAGACAATTCGACCCATAGAAATGAAAACCTTCACACAATATAAGGCAGGGCTGCTTCCCTCTCTTAGGTCAGCCCATTCCACCTCTGGAGTGTACTTTCTTTTACTAATGAACTTATGCTGTTCATGCTGCACAAATTTCTGTCTCTTGATTGAATTCATTCCTTCAAGAGATGAAGAGCTTAGGTTATCAAAGTCAATTTTCTGGTAACAAAATGATTACTTTTTAAATGTAAAATCTTATTAAACGTAATGTGTGTCACTTAGTCCATATTATTTGTGGGATTCAAAATATAAGAACAGCTTATTTCCTGAATCAATTAAAACATAAGACAGAAGACTGCAATTTAATAAAAATAGCTCCTATGAGCATAAGATAAGGTTGGGATTTCTCCAAAAAGGCAGCAAAGTTTTGAGTACTTTCTTAGAAAGAGAATACACTTTTTTAAATACTTAAGTTTATTTCAAACTATGCAATATATTTATTCATATAGCATCAACCTATAGAAGTCCCCACTCCTAGGGAGTATTGAGTCTAATAACTTCTATAGTAATTAAATTTATATTTAGGTGTAGGGACTAAAACAAATTAATAATTTTCCCTTCACCTAAATTCTTCTAGCTGGGCTAATAATCAAATGAACAGAGACAGATTTACAGAAGAAAATCCAAATTTTAGTACATGCTCATGGGGAATTTACATAATCATGAGAATTCCACAGACAGTGAGGAAATATTGGATATAAATGACATTTTTTAGACAAAGAAGAAAGGGTGGGAAGGAGTATTAGAATTCAGAAGTGAGAATGGGCGATTCACAGGGAGTTGAGAAAGAGAGGAACACACAAGGCAGGGAAATTCTTGCTGGGTTACTGAGAAGCAGTGGGACACAGTGGGTATATGGTTAACAGGCTTAGAGTCTTCCTGACGAATGTCAAGGTGAAGATTCTTAAGGTGGTCAAGCCAAGGCTCCCTTCCAAAAGCAGGTTTTTCTGTCTGAATCTCTTGGGCAGGAAAGCGTGGGGGTGGGGGTGGGGGGGCGGACGGGCTCATAGCTTCTCTCAGAGTCTTTGTTTCTGAATAACCAGCTTAAAATCAATATGCCAAAAAGCAGCTTCAGGGTGGCAAAATTTTGGTTTCCTTCATAAGCTAAGGAAAGGACAATTCCATTTCAGCTTTTAGGCTGTTAGCTGATTTATTCAGGGGTCAAAATATGAATGTTCCCCTGAAAAGCAATGAATCACTTCAGCGCATTCCATACCATATATGACACACGGGATATAAATGTATTATTTATATATATATATATATATATATATATATATATATATATGTTGTTGTTTTTTTTGTAGCTAAGGACTCCTTGATATTTTCAGGATTGCCAATAGTTTTCAAATGTGTATGCCTCTACTTCACAAATTAGCAAAAAGAAAAAGTATACTTGGCACTTCAGCCATTTGTCCATTTCATGTGTATATGTGTGTATGTGTATGTGTGTGCCTCTCCCTCTGTGTGTGTGGTGTGTGTGTGTGTATGTGTGTGCCTCTCCCTCTGTGTGTGTGTGTGCACGCGCATGCATGTGTACATATTACATTTTTTGTAACTCCTCTTTCAAAATTGAAAAGGATTAATCATGTTTCTGCAGTGTAAGTAAAATAGGTCAGACAGTATGTGAGCTCAAATGAAAATAACTAAGGAAGACTGCCCTCTCTCTTAGCTTTCTAAATGTTGGCTATGCTGCTGAATAGAGACTTTCGCTAGGGGAATGAAAATACAGGCTATTGTGTAGGTGTTTAAATTGTGTGCACTGACCTAAACCAAAATTGTTAACATAATTCAGAGTCATAAGTTTTGGCAGATGAGTGCTGACTGAAAAATGCATACTATGTGGAATGCAGGATGACATATTTACTCTCAACCGGCTGGTTAATGCAGCTGTTTGCTGTGTGTCCTATATAAGCCCATATTAAAATGTTGAAGAGGGCATTCTTTTATAACAATATGATGCATGTTTTGGAATTATACGAGTTGATATTATACTAGGATAGTAAAGCATAGCTTAAACTCGCTATTACTTTAGATAGGAAAAATCAAGGTAGAACACATTAATGGACTAAGTTGATTACTAGAGACTTGTGTATTAAACATAGTATACCTGGTGAAGTGAACAGCTAGAGGAACGAAGATACAGTTACAAAATGGAGCATGAAGATTGATTAAATAAAGCACTCAAAATAATGCAAATTTAAGGCTAAAATTTATAATCCTATGATTATGTCTATATAACCAACATATATATATCGGACAGTTGATCACTTATACAGGGAACTGACTGCTAACAGAAGTGGGATTTAGATTAATCAGTCAGCAAAATATACCTGACTTTATATTCGGAGGCAGGGAAGTTTTATAAATTACTCAAATGCTGCAAAAAAACTCTAATTTTCATTGTCATTTGGTCTCCTTGCTCTCATATTTAAGTTTGATTTACAATGTGAAAAAAATGGCACATGTCCTTGTTGCTGTAAGAAGGTCACATTTAAGAAATAAGTATTCTTAAGCCTGATTTTTTCCCCTTCTTTTCCAAAATGAAATTTAGAAGGGGAGGTTTTTTGGGGAAAGCCCTGGCCTGTTAATTTAAAGAATAGATTGAGCTGGGTAGGAGGAAGGCTATAAAAAGAGAAAAAGGCTTAAAATGCTGCCTTATTCCTTTAAACTGCAGCCAGCAGTTAGAAATGGAAAGAAACCTAGGGAATAATTAAGATAAATCACATCCTAAAGCCTTTTAATATTTTTCCCCTAGGATTTAAAACTTGTGATTTTAATTTTTTGAAAACACTTCTGTGATACCTGGCATTTAGACAATCCTTTAAGAGAAGAAAGTAACTGTGACAGTAAAAGATTAGCTGAACTGTATTCTGGACATAGAGGAATGCAAATGAGAGTATGCAATTGTAAAACAGTGCACATCAAAACACCGTGGAGACAAATAAGCAGAGTGAGTGACTTTCAAACTAAGAACTAGGTCAAAAATCAGATAAAGTATGTATCTATAACAGCAGCATTTTGTTATCTGAATTGTTTTAATATTGAATTTTGCTGTGTATATTTTTGTTTAACTCTACATGGTTCAAAATTTCATTTACAAGTTAACTTCTTTCCCCTAAAGTCCTTAAAGCAAGAAAATAGCACAAGTAAGCACTGGTTTCTAGAGTTACGACTTAATCTAACATTGATTCACATTGGGTGATAATCACAGCTCATTTGCTCATTTAAAAATCTTTCCTGTGGATCTTAAAAGACTGTTTTGAGACTTCAAAAGTAGCCTAATACAATGTAGTTCATGGGAGGAATATCAACAAAAAACACTGTTCATCTTCTCTAACCTTAGTTAATTGTATATCCCTGTCAAAGAACACTTTGTAAAGAGTTAGATTAGGGGACAAGAAGTCTTGAAAAGCCTGAAACTAATAAAAACAAATAAATTAAAAATTAAAAAAAGGACGAAGAAGTCTTGCAAAACCGATGACTTCAGGAAGACGCAAAGCTGAGATGCAGGGCAGAGGTTCATGAGAGGAATTAGTACCTGATATCTCTCTCTCTCTCTCTCTCTCTCTGTCTCTCTCTCTCTCTCTCTGTCTCTCTCTCTCTCTGTCTCTCTCTCTCTCTCACACACACACACACACACACACACACACACACACACACACACACACACACGAAGTTCTGACAATTAAGTTCCTGAACTCATCCCAGAAATAAATGAGAGCATATTTCGATATTATTAAACATGTTCAAAGTAACATCAAATTTTCAACATCTATCATATCAAGGGTTAGTTTAGTCACAGTTTAAAGGTGTTATACACACTATTCATACTAGACTTTTTCAGAACAAATCTGAATTTAAATAGTCTCTTTTATTCCTCTTTTCATTATGCCTTCACCCTTTTACATGCAATTTCCCTGCAAAACCTGCTGGGCTTTTGTTTGTTTGTTTTGTTTTGTTTTTTTGTGCCTAACCATCCCTGAGTCACCAGAGTTGTCCCACCTGCCCAGTGGACCCACTGCTTTTGAATCTAAGAATCGTCTTGTTTCAATCTCTGTTTTGAGACTTGTTTCTGTCTCAGGCCTCTTGTGGTTTAAGAAATCATTTTTGACTTTACTGTAACTTGAACTAAGACTCCCCTTTCAATTATTCCTATCTCCTGGAATTCTAACTTTTGTAGTCCTTTTTCCAGAACTAATAGTTACAGAGCTGAACAAGAGGCATTTGCTTTGGGAGCCTCTGTTCTGAGATATCTTCATCAGCCTTCCCCTATTGAACTCCATTCTTTTCCTCCTACCTTGCCACCCATGCATCTGCATGTACCAGGTAAAGAAATAAAAAGAAGATAACTCACATTCATGTTCATAGATATTACATTGTCCTGAATATTTATTTGAAAAAAATGTGATCTTTTATTCTTTGAGGATGTTAGCAACCATCAAGATGCCACACTTGATTCTCCTGTAGTCGGTGTAATTGGCATCCCCGTCACTTTCAAGCTGAGCCCTTGTTCCTTCAAGTTGCTCTCAGTCAGTAACTGAGCATGGTGAGCCCATTCTCACAAGAGGAGACCACTTGGACTCATGTAAACACTCATCCATCTCCTCAGTGAACCTTTCTTGAAATTACACTGTCATCAGAGACTTAATATTCAGACTGCCTTCTTTCCCTCTCTCCTTCAGACATGTCAGACTTGCATCACACTGCAAGGCTTACCGGGCTTCTACCTTGTTATTCTTCCAGCATTTCACCCAATCTATCTTTTCCATATGTAATCCAGTTTGACATTTGCCCCTTGGAAGACCCAAACTGACAAAAGAAAACAGAAAATGTGGTCTCTTTTCCAAGTACCAAGCCCATTAATAAATTTTAGTGTAAAATAGTGAATAATTGCATGGTTACTTAAGTTGGAAGCATTTGGAATGAAGTACCAATTCTGTCGAGCACTTTTTATATGATTTTGGACTTTAATTTCAAGCCTTAATTTTTCACTTTTTAAAATAAAATATATCAATAATGATGTGTAGTTTTATTGTGTGGAGGAGGACATTGACATATAGCAAACATCTATTAAGTGGTAACTTTAAAAGTAATGAATGAAGAATGAGAGATCTTCAGGGAATTCATTTTGAACACTTGAAATGAGCATTGAAATAGAATTTTTACATTTCTCTCTGGGACTGGGGAAATGCCAATTTGAACAGTGAAGAAGAAAGATTGACATTGCTGACAACATCTGGAATTACCTCTACAGAGATGAAGATTTTCAGAAAACTGTAGGTGGCTGAACCTGACTTACTCTCAGAGATTTTAATATGTCTCACTGTTTACTAGGAAAAAAATGATAATTTCATGTAAAATTTATCACTAGCACCCCCACAGACCTGTGGAACTTAAACTTTTGAAATTTAAACTTTACCAGTGGTTTTTTATTTTGTTTTGTTTTTTGCATACACATGAAGGATTATAGAAATGATCTTCTTATTTCTAAGCAGCCCCCATCCTAAGCATGGTCATTTTGGGTAATTAGTGCTGCATTCTAAGGTTGTTCCACCCTCAAATAACCTGCCTTAAACAAAAGAAAATAAACATGACAATTCAGAATATGAGGTGTAAATATAGTGTAAACAGGATTGAAAGAGACTATAAAAGTGTTTGAAAAATAATATTGATCTACAACACTCTGTTATGTGAGAGAAATAATGTTTTATTTTATTTTGCTATTAAAGTAGAAACAATATAGACAGAACTTGAATATATGATAAAATGAATTTAATTATTGCAAATTCTTAGTCATATATGTTAAGAATAGGATATATTAAACATGAAGTGTCATTCTAGCTAAGAACACCATGATATGCAGGACAGAAAAGAGGTTTTGAGGTCAAGTCTGTCATTTCTTATAATGTGACTTCCTTAAAGATCAGATGATAATGCAAGTCAGTGTTAAATAAATAATGGACAGTGTACATTTAGAGGATATGTTAACACTTCAAGAACCAATTGGCTTCTTTTAAAATATCAGAGTTTATCTACACTTTGATTAAGGAGTTAAAAACAAGATGTTACTTCCTAGATTGCTGGAGCTAATATAGTGGTAGTTCGAAAAATGAAAGTAACACTTTAAATACTAAAAGAAAAGTGGCCAGATAGAAATTCTTTAACAGATATATCTGCAATTACATTGTGAGGAACTGTATACAAACAGTAATGCTGTATGAACAAATCTGTATTATTTTAGTAGATTAAGTAAATAAGAAATCCCCTGGAGTATCGATACAAATCAGATTCAATAGAGTAAAGAGCACGAGCTTTTTGAAAAATGACGAATAACAACATGAACATGCTACACTTGAATACATAGCAAGTTGGTGAGCTTAAGAGAATAAAAAGAGAAAAAAATAAAATAGTCTTTTAATTAAAAAATGTTAGAGACTGCTGACATAAGAACGTTCAAATCCGTAAGAGTCTATTCGAGCCAAGCTGACGACACGCGGGAAGCAAGATCTCAGATCCTCCCAAGAATGAATTCTGTAGTTTATTTTACATGTTTAGAACTAAAGAAGGAATGTAAGGAAGATTACAGGAAGGTGGGAGAAAGCAAGGCGCATGACAGCGAACAAGATCATGTGCTCCCTTAAAGGTGGTTACGCCTCCAAGGGGTCTGAAAAATAGGACTACTCTGGCATTTCAGAGGTGTATTAACCTAGATGTACAGAAACAACAGACAGGGCTGGTTTAAACTAAAGAAGTTATAGGCCTTGGGGCATGACTACCTACTATGACCTGCCCTAGAGATTTATGATCAGATCACCCCGTGAGGTTACTTTTTGTCACAGAACTTCTAAATAACTATCGTCCACAAAATTCATGATCAAATAATGCATTTGCTAAGAGGGCTAGGTATGAGATGCTCTACCCAAAAAATAATATTGACAATTTAGAAGGATATTTTTTATCCCATAAATCAGAGATTGGCAGACTTTTTTTTTTTGTAGAATGCCAGTAAATAATTTGGGCTTTCAGGCAATTTATGGTCTCTGGCTCATACAACTTTTTTTTTCTTTTTAAACAATCTTAAATAATTTTAAAATTTTTCTTAGCTGAGGTGAAGCATATATTGACTAAGGGCCAGATTTGACCATAGGGCTGTAGTTTGCTTGCCATTGATTGGTATTCTTGAAATGAAGATGTCCACGTTGTCCACAAGGGGTTGAAGCAGATGCAATGTGATAAATGAACACTCCTGATAAGGTAATGTGTTCAAAAGAACAGAAAAGTAAATCACTAGGCTGTAGGTTATCACAGATCCTTTAAAGAGAACTGAAATACCTGCAAATGAGAAAGTTACCTGATTGGACTATCATATGGAAATGCAATCAATACTGTACATACATTTCCACATTCTAGCAGATACATTTGATTCTAGGTTTTTGTTCTTCCCTTCACTTTCTTTCTCATTTCTCTTTAAATATTAACAGTGTATGATTTTTAATAGAGATGACTATCTTTCCTCCTATCTCATTGAACATAACAGATGAAGAAGAAAAAAACCTGGCAAATAATTGGTAGTTATGATATGATTGTTATTTGTTATTTTCCACAGAGAATTATTTGACATGGCTTAAATTGAATACAGCAAAAATGTCTACACTAACTTGCAGTTAGAAGACTGTGTTCCTTTGAGATATTTTAACAAACATAGAATCATCTACATTACATCTATAGAAGAGAAGGCAAGGTCTCAATTGCTTTTAATGTTTCCACCCCACAAATCACATGGAAGATTTTGAAAGAGCATTAAAAAAAAAGAGCTGTTGGTGAGGAGAAATTGTTTCTCCTCAGCCCATGACTTTTAGCTTTAGGGAATCGCTCCCTAAAATGAGGAAATCGCTTCCCCTTAAGAACCTTGTATGCCCAATAAACGAGGTCTCAATTTTGCCAACAGCAGACTGAGTCCCTCCTGTCCCCGCCAAAAAAAAAAAAAAAAAAAAAAATTACAACTTGCAAAAGAGAGGAAGCAAAAAGAAAGAAACCAAGAGTAAGAAGGATTTCAGAATGTGTAAAATAAACATTA
>NW_017731835.1:92411-106956 GCF_001890085.2 Hipposideros armiger | reverse complement strand
AAAAAAAAAAAATTACAACTTGCAAAAGAGAGGAAGCAAAAAGAAAGAAACCAAGAGTAAGAAGGATTTCAGAATGTGTAAAATAAACATTAACAATGAAAAAGTAATATAAAATGACACGCAAAGGCACAAGAAACAAAATTGGGAAAAAGACCAATTTAAAGTAGTCCATGTGATTTAAAGGCTTTGAGCAAACCATGCATTTTATAGTTTTGTACTGAACTGACATTACCAATTTTATAGAATATAACAGGACCATATAGAGCTGTCCTGATCAATAAAGTAGTTATTTGCCACATGTGGCTACCGAGCACCTTAAATATGGCTAGTGCAACTAAGGAACTGAAATTTTAATTTAATTTAATTAATTTTAATTTAAGGTTAAAAACTGAAGCATTGCATAATATTTTTGCATTACACTCAAAACTGCTATTTTGGTAAGATTTCATTTCACTTTAACCATTGCACTGTGTAAGATAGCATTGTTGAATTGTACTGCCAAGATTGGACTATGCATTGTTTCTAATATTACAAATAAACATAGCACCTATCTAGCTGGTGTCAACAAATTAATTCAGTTCAATTGTGTTTCTATATACAGATGTAACATTGTAATGTGTTTTTTAAATATTTATGAGACAACATGAGTTACAGCGATGCCTATATTAATTGTAATTGATTATTAAATGAAAAGATTGGTTATTTTAATCATAAGTAAATTATTTTCCAAACTGAAAAAATGGCATGAACCAGCTTTAAAATTAAATACAAAGGCACAGTACCAATGCAGAACAGAACACACCTAATACTACTACCATACCAGCATTGAAAAACAAAACATTGGAAGGTTTACTGCAAATATGTGAGTAATAGCAATTATAATTTGCCATGGCAGAATAAAACTGAAAAGCTGTCTGTTTGCTGGGTAAAATAATATTAAAAACAGTAAGGTATATAATAGCAAAACACATTTTCAGCAAAAAGGTAAATTTCTTGAGCTATTTCCCCTCAACATCCAAAAATCTGATAAAATTGATGAGCTAAATTCAAAATTAAATATCAAAAATAAATAAATAGTGATTTTAACAGGATCTGAGCTTGTATTTTTGGCCAGCTGTAAAATAGATGATACTTAGGTAAAAAGAAATCATTTCTAGAGTGACGATATAAAAAATTATTGCTCTAGTTATGGCTAATTTTTAAAGAAAATTATGAAAAGGTTAGAAAGATTTTTTTAAAAAAATTCAATTAAGGGCCGGCTGAGTGGCTCAGTTGGTTAAGAGCTCGCTCAAGAGTTTGAGCTCTGAGCAACAGCGGTTCGAGTCCCGCCCAAGCTGAGCTGCCACTGAGCTGCCAACAGGTGGCAGGATGGCTCAGCTAAAAATAAATAAATACATAAATAATAAAAAATAAAAAATTCGATTAAGCCTCCAAGCAATTGCCTGTAGAATACAAGACCTTTTTTAAAAATAATATCAAAAATCATTTGATTCAATAGGGAAGAACATACTATTACTGTTTATACTAACTAAAATATGGCATTTATTAAGTATATACTATGTTTCAGACACTGGAATAACCTTCTTACATGGATTGTCCCTTGTAATTTTTTTCAAATAAACATCATTATCTCCACTTTTAAAATGAAAAAAAAAACAGGCTCAGAATGTTTTAATAACTTGCACAAAGCCCCTCTTCTACTAAGGTTGCTGTCTTGATTTTTGGAAAACTTTACACTTCTTTTCAGTTGCACCCTTCAACTAAATATTTATTTTGCTCATCTGTTGCCTTTTTAATTGTTTGACGTGGCCTTGGCTTTTGTGAGACAAATGGTGATGTAGTTCAAAGTGCTTTTGATAATTTACTTCTTGCACTCTATTGATTGAAGACTAGGAGGCACAGAAAACTTGCTTATTTCCTTCATTGAGGGAGGAAATAATAAATCATACTACACATTATTTTGCAGTGCAAAAACAATATAATGGCATCATATTTTCAGTGTTGGATAAAGCTAATACAAATGCGTGAGTATGTAGCTCTCTAGCAAAGGTGAGATTCTCATAAATTCTTTACTCTTCTTGTGGAAGCCATTCAATATTACACAGCACAAATCATTATAATAGATTAGTGAGACAGAGTATTGAGTAGTCATGTTTTTAGTACAATAAAAATAGGGAAACACAAATAATAACCCAAATAAATATTTGTGGCTATTAGACTTAGACTGCCCATGACTCAAAAAATAAATCATGGGAATTGTGATAGATATGTATGATATTTGGGGGAAGTGGGGCAGCGGATTGGGAGAGGGGCATTGTCACTTCAAGAGTTAAAAAGTATAACTATTGCACTGTGTTGTACAGCTGAAACTAATTCTATAAAATGTGTATTTCATAATAAAAAAATAATTTTAAAAAGTCATGCCAACAGCTGTAATTTGCATTATAAAACCAAATTATATTTTAAATGTAGTGATATCGAAAATAAGTATAATTTTGAATCATAATTTTTTTCACTTAATCACAACTTATGTTACCTAAACCTTATGTACCGTATGTTTTCAAGTACAGTATATCTTCTCCCATAACACTTTTGTCTGACAAGCTATTTCTTGCATTGTAGGAAAATACCACAGAAAATTCAATAACAATTTATATAATAAAACATAGGATTTCTGTCATATCTCATTTGATTTAGTTTTTTTCTCTCTCTCTGTATCACTCAGAACATTTGTTTCATTAAAAGTCCATAAAACTTCAAGTCTTAAATTGTAGAATTCCCCTTTATTTATTTTTTCTGCTAATTTTACATTTTTAAAAAAATCATGACGTTTGTCATATAAATCATGTTTTCCTTTGCAAATGCTGCTCTCCATGTTCCCTCTAATCCTAAATTTTTCAGTGACAGTAACACTTGCCTAATTTTTTTTCTTATTCTAAGTTATGAGTGACTTCAGTTTACAGTTACTCATAACTTAGAACAAACTTTAGTCAGAATGCAAGAGACAAACTTGAGTCAGAAAATTCTAGTATTCTATGTCTTCATTAAACTGTAAGAAAAAAACTGACACAAAGTTGAAAATGAATGTTTAATAAGGAGTAAGTCAATTTTTCCTAACAAACTGAGATAGCTGTTTACCATGAAGCATGCAGACTATGAAAGATTTCGCCTCTTTCTTGGGAACAGAAACATTTTTATTCACATTAGAAATGTTATAGCACTTAAAGGTGATCTTTGACCTCTTATTTCCAGGCTCTTGAATTTTTTCTTTGCTTTTCCTGTGTTTTAGCACAGACAACAACTACACCCCTATCATTCTTCAACAAAACTTGTTATTTGTTCTGTTTATAGTGTGTGATTCAAGGGAAAAGTCAAGTGTGCCTAATTCACCCAGTCATTTTTAATATTGCTTGAAATTTAAATTTCTAATAACAGTTTGAGATACCTCTACTGGACTGTGCAGAAAGGACAGAAAGAACACATACATGCACAAAGATTGATAGATAATTGCTATTATCTATCCATATTGATATCCGCAATCCTTCACTTAAAGGAGTGGAAGCAGGAGTAAATTAAGGTAAGTATTGGACTTGACCTGCCTTGTATAATTTTCCTCCCTATGACCAGATAGGCCTTCAGATTTAGAATCAGGAAAAAAATCATTTTTTAGGTCATCAGTTTTGTAATGCAGAACATTATTTTTTACAAATAATATTAATAAAGATAAAATCCATGTGACCTGTCACACATAACCAAAGAACACAATTTGGATTTATCCTTGTAACAGAAACTTCAAATTTTCTAACTTTGTTCAATTAAATTTGCAAACCTAATGTTCCATCAACTTTTACTTAAGCTAATCCTTACCTCTTTTTCCCATTTGTATCTTAAAAAGCTCTTAGTGTTGAAATTCTATCCCTATTTAAGCAAATCTTTTCCAATAAAACTTCTTCCTTGAATTGGATTATTTGCCATGCAGTGCTTCATTTTATCTTCCTAAATATTTGATAAACATGATCTGGAACCAGTTAACCCATTGATCAGCTCAATGTTTATTAAAACCCACTTAATGACTTTTAAAGTAGAAATATGGTTGTATTTACAAACATTATATAGTGCATTAATCTAGGACATCATGCAGAGAGAAAAAAAGCATTGAAGGCATAATTCACTGGTTGTATTAAACAGAGTTGCATTAGCAGCTTGGTGAAATATTCTCAGAATGCTGTTATAAATATAATAACAATTTTCTGGTAGAGAAGTCAAGACAGCTTAGGGAATTGGTAAGGAGTTAAGGGTGAAATTCTCAAAGGAAGCTATAGAGGCTCCAAAAAGGGCTTAAATGCACTGGGCCGAGGTAAGCAGTTGCAATTGATTTAGCAAGTAATAATGCAGAACACGGAAGAAAAGAATAGAAGAACACATAGCACTTCTATCCTGGCTATGGTGTTTTTCTGAAGGCCAAGGACATAATTCTGCCAAACTTTGAAATTGTTTTTCTTCTTAAAAAGTATCATTTTACTTTTGGACTCCTAATGGTGTGTCCGTTTTAACATGACGTCTTGATGGCTCTTCTCTCAGAAGGGTGTGAGACTATCTTGTATAAATGGAAACTAAAAACTTACCTTTCCCTTTCTCTGCCATGAACTAAAAAATGATTTTTATTGTCTCTTCACCTTTTCAAGGATGAAGGTACTCAAGTCAACCATTTTGTTCAGTAGCTTCTGGATGATTTTTGACGGTGACAGGACTAGAAAGCAGCCATGATATGCGGTGTACTTAATGCTCTTACCTTTGCTCTTGGAGACAGTTATAACGGGTGTATCTGACAACACGCAGCATTACTTCAGAGCCCCATATGTTAAGAATAATTTCACACAGTCATTTAAGCAGAACCTTCCTTGGCTGCCTGAAACTGAGCTGGATTGTTTCAGGGACTGGAGAGTCACAGTTCTTCGGGTTCAGACAGCTATGGTGACCTCTTCAAATGCTTCACAAAGATTAGACTGTCACACCTTGTCAGGTGGTCTGTGCTTTCAGAGCTTTATTCTTTTAAAAGATTTAAAGTGTCCTCATCACTGTAGAATTCCTTCACTCATATCTTCCAGCTTTAATTTCCACTTCTCACCTATATATGGCCTTTTCTCAATTCAAGTAGAATAAATCACTGGTTACAGACCACCCCGTGCAGTATCTCACCACAACGCTGTCTGTATTATCTCCTCAGAATAGGACATTTCCCTCGGCATACCAATTCTACCCTCCATCTCAGCCCATCGAAATCTCACTTATCATTCAAAGTTCAGCCCATTTGTCACCTTTAAAAATAAGAACAAAAACAGAACAGAAAATAAACAAAAAACTATCAGGAACCCACAACTAATTCTAATTGAATTAGATATGTCATATATTTTAGATTTCTTATTTTACATATATCAGTTTAATAAAGCAATGTAGCATGGCAGTTAAATTGGGAGTATAGAGTCCAATTATGTGCACTCAAATCTGGGCTGCTAAACTTAATAGCCATATGATCTTGAACAGATTATCTATACTCTGCACTTTAGTTTCCTCATCTGTAAAATTAAAAGAATAGTACCTAACACAGAGGATTTTTAAGATGATCAAATTGAGCTAATATGCATAGGCATCTAGAGGTGTGTTTGGCACAATCCAAGTGCTCTATGTTAGAAATTACTAGAAGTGTTATTGGAACTTACAGTCTTGAAAGTACTGATTACTTGTATATAATGTACTTGTCAACCATACAAAGCTCTAAGAAGGAAGCATTTTTTTGTCTTAATTTTTGTATCTTCTACAGTACTCAATCTATTTCCTTGTACACACTGGTCCTTCAACATACTTTTGTTAAATTCAGTTCATTGTGAAACAGCCTGAGACAATTTAATTTTGATCTCTTTGGGAGTAGGAACGATCTCTTCTTCTCTGTATTTCCCAGTATGTTTTTACCATAAATAGCAAATCAGTGGTATTTGAACGACTAAAAACCTTAACAAGTGAATAAATCATACTATCCAATATTTTTTTGTGTTTGTGTGCATGGTTTCTCAGGCCTAGAATACCTGTCTTGCAAAACCATAGCATAAAAAAGCAAATATAATGGTATTCGATGTCAAATTGGATCAGCATAAGGGGACAGCTGTGATATCAAGGACAAGTCTGCCTATTGACTTGATGGAATTGGTAGGTTTTAGGAAGGAGAGGCTTGGAGAGATGCATACTCGTAATGTGCAACAAATAAACCAGTATGCATTTTGTATTGTTTAGGTTATCTATAAAAGTAATTTCAGTATTTCTTGATAGTCCTTTAATATTTTCACATTGAGAAATTTAAAATGCAATTGAGAATATAAATAACCCAAGTTTTAGGCAATAAGAACAAAAAAAGAAGTATACTTTAATACAAAGTTAATGGTGACACCTGGTCATGTGTGTGTATGTCTGTTTAAGCATGATCATTACAGTTTTAATATATAAAATATACTACTACATAGTTCATAATAGGTTATATAATATACACAAGTAGGTTAAATTATTTGAGAGACATTTTTAAATACTCAATTTATCCTGCCCATAACCCTGCAAAGTCGGGTTTATTGCGCCAGTTTTACAGGTGAGGGAATCAGAGTCAAGGTCACAAGTTAGTAAGTAGCAGCACTGGGTGTTAAATCAGAATTTGGGCTGCATTCAAAGCCCACACAGTTTCCTAATGCATTATGTTTAGAAATGACTTATAGGAAGTGCTTTGGCTCATAAGTATGATTTAAGTCATGAAAATTTAGAGAAAATATTGTCTATGCTACTCCAATTCATTTGAAGTAACCATTTTATAGCAGTGATTCAAATAATAGTGAAATATAGAAGTAGTAATAGTCTTTCCTTTGAGGATAGGAAATACCACCCAAAAGGCTCTTTCCTCAAAATGAGGATTTGGGATTTGAAACCTCATAAATTGCACTACAGACTGTTTTATTGCTCAGATGTGTTAAAGGTTATTCCGTTTTGAGATCCTCTTAATAGCTTTACCTGTTCTTAGCAAGTAGTAATGATTTCTGTTTAAGAATGCATTAACTACATTCCCTGAATAATTATTGTTGACACACAGGGAGCCTCCACAACTAACATTTAACACATCGGCAGCATTTATTCTAATCCAGTGTATACTTTAGCACTGTATTTAAACAATTTATAAATGGAGAAAGCGGGAGAGGAGGAGGAGGGCAGAGGGTGGCAAGGAGACGGGCGGTGGACGGGAAGAAGAAGAAGGCTTGGGAGCTGGGTGGGTAGGCACAGGTTAGCAAGAAAAGGAAAGGGCGGGGAAAATAGTGTAGTTGGGGAAGGACCTAACCCTCTTCTTCCCTGAGAGAGATCACAGCTTTTACAAGCATTTTTAAAAAGGATTTTACTCCTCCTATTGCTGGAAGTCATTAAAGCACAAGTTGCCATTTCACATGTCAGGAATGCCGTCATGAATAGAACAGGAAATAGCCTCTAATAATTCTGTCTTAGCCAGATGTTGGTCGGCATACTTTTATTAGGTTAAGTTAGATTGCGAGGAACGGGGACACTTGGGAGGTTACCTTGGTAAATGGGTGTACTTTAAGGAAACATAAGGAAGAAAGTGTCAATAGTTGAACAAGATTCGCTCAGAGAAAAATAAGAGAGTCTGAGATAAGAATAATAACATATTATATTGTACTGCTAGGATCAGGAATTTTCCAGTCCCTTCTCCAAATTTGATTTTCCTTTTCCTCTTCGTTTTTCTGTTGGCTGCTTCACAGTTTACACTGTTTCTGCTTACTGTCTCCTCTGCGGGCTTTTAGTCTCATGTCGTTCCCTATTTAACACTCACACATCCCATGGCAAATCCCATGGCACAGAGCATCCATATGCCATGGGTATAGGCTTCCATGCCTGGGTATAAAGTCAAAGAATTAGCACTAAAATGATACTGAAGAGAATTGTATTTTTCCTGATGACTGAAAAGATACTTCAGGGTCTTGAAGTACCCCAGAGTCATCTTTAAATGTATTAATTATCTTTCCTATTATTTGTAATTTCTTTCTTTCTCATAAAAGTCAAGTGGGAAAATAAATTAGTGAGTTGAGTTTTGAGTAAGTCAGAATTCAAATAAATGAAAATGTATTGCAATTATGTGCTTTGTAATTGAAGAAGGAGCCATGTCCTCAGATATTTGAGTAAGTGACTTTGAACTTCCTGTCTAATTCCAATTCTAAAACTTCTATGATTACACAAATGCAATTCAGAGTTTCTCACCACTTATGGATGATTGTTTTCCTATAGTCATATTGAAACCTGGGTTTCCTTTTCTGTAATATAATACCTGAGTTAATAAAAAATTTGGAAAATGATTCCAATATTTTTTGAGTCCTTGAGAACTCTATAAATCCAAGAGAATTTTGAACAATTATACATATTATTGGTGTTTCTGTTTTTTTCTGCCCAGATTTTTACTCTTTTGAGGAATGTTATTAAGCTGCTAATTGTTAACATCAAATCCTTTTTTCGGAACATAGAAATAACTCCAAGTCCCATTTAATTTCAGAACTAGTGTATTCACATGATTGGGTCACTTACTCAGTCTTCTTAAAATTAATATTATCTAAGATGCACTGGGCACTACTCTCAGCCCTCAAGTTAGAGTAGTGAACAAAACCTACAAAAACCCTTGTCTCTAAGGAGTTTATATTTTGGAAACTTTCATAAACTTTGGAGAGTCTTTAAGATAAGTAAATACTTCTTTTGGACCATTATTTTTCAGAAGTTCTTTTATGTTTTGTGGTTTTTGTTTGTCTTCCTTTTACATTTTGAGTCAAGTATCATGAAAGCTCCATGGATTATTCACTGAAAAAAGGATTGAAATATTTCACCCACTTCGTAAAAACTACTGAATGTTGGGCTCTTTAAACCTGTAAATAAACCCAAGTTTGGACAGAATAGCAATGTATGTTTTCATGCTGTTTCAACTTTAACATGTACTCAAAAGATAGAGGGAGTAGTGTAGAAACAGCTTTCCATAGCAATTTTCAGATTAATTGAAAGATTACAAATAGCTGATAAGCAATGAAACCAGAACAAATAAACAATTTTCCACTGGCCCTTATGAAGAAAAATAAAATCATGTTGCCTTCTCTCTGGAATAAACTAAATATATGACAAGCATTTGGAGTTATGTTATAATTGATTTCACTTGAGAGCAAAGATATTTTATTATTACTCATTATTAATTATTATTAATATAACTTACTTGTGGCTTTGGCTTTGGCTGAATCATAAGATTTTCCATTGCTTACATAAAGTATTTGATGCTACACCAATAGCCACTCTACTGTGTACAAACTCACCACTGACCTGGCTGTGATTGAACTGCACTTGTTCTGGCCACATATTAAATGTTGACAAGTTATGTCTTTTCCTTAAAGAACCGAATTACACATGCAATTAGATTTTTCTAAAGCATATCTTCTTTTCTTAACTGGTACACACATAATAAACTATGCATAAATTCTACAACCAATAGCATGGCTGCTGCTTATTTTGGATCTCGCCATGACAAAATTGTGCTACAGGTTTAGTGTTATACAGTATGTCCTTTCCAGAAATATGGCAAAATTTTATAAAAGCAAATTTAAAAGAATGCCTTTCCTTTCATCTTTGCACATTATTATTATGTCCAGGCAACTGAATAAAACATAAATAGTGACTTGTATTTGCTCCTGTGGTACCATTAATGTGATTTTTAGAATTTTTTTAATGTCAAATAAGGGTTATTTTCTTTTGTTACCTCCACGGAACATTTAAATCTAGTGTATTATATAAAGTGACTTCACTTAGCCAATGTAGTAAATTAGGCATGGCAATTTCCAATGTAGTTTTGGAGAAATTAAGAACAAACAGAAGTTTTTGAAAATATATAGAATTAAGTTTTTATATCAATGTTAACATATCATTTTTTGCATGACCTAACATTCTGACAGACTGATAAGTAAGATGAATAAGCATGTGGATAAAGACCACAATTCATCAACATTTTGTTTCCACTTGCTTTTCAAACTTGTATCAGTTCATCAGTTTGAACAGATGCTTGTGATGCTGTTGATTTTTATACATACACAAAGCTCACACTCCTACACATGGTTTGGGTAAATTCAAGTTTTGTTTTATATAATGTCAAATAAAAAATTGACTATTACAAATAGCTACAAAGTCATTACCACATACGGCCAAGTTAACAATCTACTCAACTGAATTTTTTCCTGTTCCACCTGCTAATTGATGGGAAACTACTGAATTGATAAAATAGCCCTAACCAAAGAATATTTCTTTTATGGTACATGGATTTGGATATTCTTGGAACTCAAATAAGAGGATCTGGAAATTTTAAGATAAATGTTCCCTGGATTATAAATAAAAACTCCATTTAATTTACATGGGATTTTTCCCCCCAATCTAGGAATATTAGGCATGAAATCTGAGTCTCTAAAGTAACATATTCAAATGTGCTGTCTTGCAGAAGGTTTACTTAAAGAAAAGTGTAAATAAGTATTCAATAATCATGCTGACACTACACCTTTACTGACCTGACCACTAACAATTGACAAATTATTCATATAAAAAATGATATATGTTTTGGTTATATTACTAGGAGGTAGCTATGGAAGGCTGAAATACAGATATCTTGTAGGTAACCAAAGGACAAAATCAACCAAACAACCAACCAACCAATCATTCAATCACAATTGAAGCTATTGGGATGCACAAAATGTTGAGCATTGAGCTGAGGGCTAAGTTTAAGAACCAGGGATTTATGCTGCATTAATCTGTTTTTTTGGTAGTACTCCATCATCTCCAGCCAATGTATTAAATGGTTGAATAAGCCAGAGTTAAGTTTTTCCCAGGTAGTTCCTGTGAAAATAATTCAAAATCAATAATGAAAGAGTGATTCAGGTAAAGACCTTTTTAGAGAACAACATTAAGATAGAATTGAGTTGTTAAAAGAAGAGAACAATAGAAGAGCCGAGGACTAGAGGTGTCAATTAATTCATATACCAAGTGTTTTGAGATGAATTGTGAATGAAAGTGACAATTATTTGAGGTTATGGTCATATTGTAGTTTGCAAGTGGAAATTCAGAAGTAACACACTCAAGGGTGATGACAAAATCTGGGTAGAGTTAATTGTTGATGCTCCTGTGTTGTCTACTCTAAAACTTTTTACACTGTATAGTATTTTTTTTTATTGTTAGTTTCAGGTGTACAGAACAATGCAATAGTTACCCTTTTCACCCTCACAAAGTAACACCCCCCTCCCCCCATCCACTGCCCTCCCCCCCCCGATATCATGCTTATCTATTACAATTCCATTGAATCCGTTCCTGCACTCTACTCCGTGTCCAGAGGTTATATGTATATATAATTATAGTTGACATACAGTATTATTCAATATCAGTTTCAGAAATACAATGCGGTGGTCAGGCCTCTACATCGACTATGAAGTGGACTCCCCAACAGGACATGAGTCCATCTGGCCCCCTAAGAAATGCTTACAACATTATTGATTGTATTCCTCGGACTATCTTTTTCTATCCCTGAGGCCATATTGCAATTACCAATTTGTATTGTCTCATCCCTTCCCCTCTCCTTCATCCCCACCCCCTCCCAACTAACAACCCTCAGTTCTTCCTCTGTGTCTCTGAGACTATCTCCATCCACTTCTCCCATCCATTCAGTTCCTTAGAATCCACGTATAAGTGAGATCATATGATATTTGTCTTTCTCTGACTGACTTATTTCACTTAGCATAATGTTCTCTAGTTCCATCCATATTGTTGCAAAGGGTACTATTTCCTTCTTCTTTATAGCTGAATAATACTCCATTGTGTAAATGTACCAAAGTTTCTTAATCCAGTCATCTACCGATGGGCATTTTGGTTGTTTCCAAGTCTTAGCTATTGTGAATAACCCCGCAATGAACATAGGGGTGCATATATTTTTTTGGACTAATGTCTTGGGATTTTTTGGATAAATACCTAAGAGTGGGATTGCTGGGTCGTAAGGTAGTTCCATTTTCAGATTTTTGAGGTGCCTCCATACTGATTTCCATAATGGCTGCACGAGCCTGCAGTCCCACCAGCAGTGCACCAGGGTTCCCTTTTCCCCACAGCCTTGCCAGCATTTGTTGTTTGTTGATTTATTGATGATAGCCATTCTGACCGCGGTGAGGTGGTATCTCATTGTGGTTTTAATTTGCATTTCCCTAATGCTAAGTGATGTTGAACATTTTTTCATATGCCTGTTGGCCAGTAGTTTGTTTTATGTGCCTTTTTTTCCTGACACCAGTGGGAGTCACTTCAGGGTAGGGAAAATTTCTTCATTCTATCTATTTTTGGAACAGAGAAGGATTTCTGGTAAACAATGGATGCTCAATACATGATTAAATTTCTGGAGCTGAATTAATGAACTGCCAGCTCTTAAGTTTAACATTAAGGTGTGGGTATCGGTGTGTATGCATGCACATGTGTGAATATATGCATGTTATAATAGTGTGCTATTGAATATAGCTAAATTTATTTTCTATAAATGTTGACAACTGTTTTTACTCTTTGATGCAGTCATATATTTTCTAGAATGAGGTGAAAAACATTTTAAAATGTTGGGCTTTTAATAGAAATTTCTGACACATGCATTCTTCCCTACATAAACTTGAATAATCATTGCATTAAAGCTTTCCTTCTTTTATTATTCTCTTGCATTTTCCAGATGGTCATTTTTTAACTGTAAATTTTATATGTTATCCTCTGAGCTCTTACACTTTTCCATTGAGGAAAAACATGACTCATTCTTAACTCTCCTCCATTCACTGAGACAAAAGTATGTCTTATCCCTTGATTTTAACATATTCCATTATCGACAGTACCCTTAAAGTATTTCCAAAAGGAGCTTATTATTTAGTGTAATTTAATTGCAATTTTGAATGTGACAACTTTACTTTAAATATATAAATTACAGTCTATTGTACCTATGGGAAATATTCTAAGGGAGTAAAAAAGAAGGGTAAAATAAAAGTTAAATTCTCTACATTTCAGCTTTAATCAGCCAAACTCTGCTATTTCCAAAGTAAAAACTGAAATTTTAAAAAAAATTTTGTTCTGCTATTTACTTAAGACTTAGATTTCACTCAGCACTAATGCTTAGTAAAAATATTCTTTGAAATTATCATCTTCATATACAAATTAGTTTCTTATAATTAATAAATCAACTCTTTAAAAACTCTTTGGGGATATGTTCTTCCATAAACTGAAGAATAATTTTAGTCTTTCATTGTATTTGTAGGACACCAACTATTCAATCAAAAGTGAAGATTTCAATCAACCGTCTGTAGTTGCCAGACTACCAAGAGGTAAATACATGATTTCATTGTTATAAATATTGAATTTATTATTCTACAGTAGAAAGCTGATATCTAAGGGTTAAATCATGATTGCTTGTTAACATGGCTGTTTAAAGAATAATCTGTAAGGATGAACATATTTGCATGTTCCTATATTGACCCCATGTTAGTAGAAGACCTCTAGAATTGTGTATTTCAGTATGTCTGTTTTCTCACATTGATTGACATTTCTAATTAATTGTGAATATCAAGGTTTAATTTATGACACTCATGTTGAAAGTTTATATACGGTTCAACAAATATACCAGGGGTGCCAAAAAATGTATACACATGACTGGTATTCATCTTTTGTTATTGGTATATATCGAGTATTACAATTTTAATGCAGTTTTTTTTCTTTCTGAAAACGTGTATACATTTTCTTGGCACCCTCTCTATATATTGTCCTGATAGAATATATAGGTATACCTAATTTAAATTTTAAATAGACTATTCTTTACATTAAGTGCAGATTAGAAACTAAAACTTGTTGTCAAAGAAAAGTTAAGGGGAGTTATTGAGAAGTAATCGGTGTAGCCAGTAAACAAGAAAATTCAATGTGTGTGTGCGTGTGTGTGCGTGCGTGTGTGTGTGTGTGTGTGTGTGTGTGTTTGTGTGTGTTAGGAATCTGTAGTTTACTGGAGTGATGAAATTTGTGCTTCTACCAAACATCATAAAAATACAGTGTATAGATGTAATCCACAGAATAACGCAATGCAGATAACTTAGCCCCAGAATTGCAATGTTGCATTAGTTTGCAAAATGCATATAAATCTGGCAATGGGTTCCAAAAGTTTAATTTCATTACGGCCTGAACCTTAAATATGGATCATCTTCTGCATCTCTTTGCTTTTAGTAAAAGACTTCTTATGACACGCTGTCCTACATATAAAAATGATCTGTTGGAAAGTGAGAGCTTTGATTAATTCAATAACTGTGTTAAGGTTCTACTGAAGTAAAGAACACATTTCCTTTCTTTCTTTGGGTTCCATTCTCCCTTTAACCATCCAACACATATACAAACATACATCCTCTCAATCATTCTCTCTCCCTCTCTCTCTCTCTCTCTCTCTCTC
>NW_017731835.1:85134-89931 GCF_001890085.2 Hipposideros armiger | reverse complement strand
AATAACTTAGAGAGATATTCTGACTGTCCAGGGAAGAAGTGAAATGTGTACCTTTCTTTACAAAGCAAAGCTTAGTGCTCATCAGTTTACATTAGAAAAAAAAAAAAAAAGAAAAATGTATAAATATCAAAATAAAATTAGAATGTGCACATATGCTTTAATTCCAAATTAGACAAAAATTAACTGCCTAATAGTGTATAAGATGCAAAATAACTTGCCAATGAATATTATTTCTTCTGAATGTAAGATCATCACTTTCTTTCCTAGTAAAGCTTATCTCCAGCTATTTTCAATGCACTTATTTTTTCCAGAATTCCAAAAAACTTACCCCAACTTGGGTGACAACAATATCAGTGATGTGGGAGCCTAGCCTACGGGATTAAGACATATATATATATATATATATATATATATATATATGTATACAGCAAGGCACATAATTATTTTAAATGTTCATTGAATGAATGTTATTTGGGTCCTGATTTGCTAGTATTGAAGAGCACTTGAAATGTACCATTATCAATACATATGAGAAGAGTAAACTCTCCACATGTATATGATATGCATATCTTATTTTTCTGAGAAGTAATATGTAAGGGCAATGGAATGGCACAAAACTCTAGGGAACTTTGAAAACAATTCTGAATCACTAGCATAAGACTTGTTTTTAAAAAGTTGAATAAAATATAGTAGTGGGTCATTCTTACTGGTTGACAACTCTGAATTAACCTTATGTCTATGAGTGAGGGATAACTGAATGCATCACTAAATGAATAACTGAATGCAGTATTAGTGATTTTTTACCGATTTAAATCACAGCAGTTACACTCAAGGGAAAATAAGCAGCCTAAGAGCTTCTCATGTAATAAATAAATAAATAAATAAATAAATAAAATTATATTATACAGGATTGTGCAAACTCAAGAGAGATTTCAGAGGTTACTAACATTTGTCTGAACTCAACATTTCAACATTTTGAGAATAGGCAAAATATATCAAGAAGTCAGGAAACCCAGGCTAGAAAATGAATGTATTCACAATAATTGTGTGCAGATAGAAATTGCACAGATAGAGAATCAATAGGTACTGCTTATGCTCACTCCATCATAAACTCCAATGGAAGGCAAATTAACGTCCAAATGAACTGTTTCAAAACTTTGTTAATGAAATATCAAATAATTCTCACTCTTTCTCTTTGATCATCAGCTGTATTTTCAGTTTTCACAAAGGTAAGTACTTGATAAATACACGGACACTTTTATATAAAAAAATATCATTTAAAACTATATTCCATTTTTTATGAAAATACAAGTCACCATCAATTAAGTTTTCTAATTAAAATGACAACCTTTGATTAGTCTATATTCCTATTATTAAACCTAAACAGTAAATGCAGTATTCCATGTTGCCATTTTTCTATTAATTACAGTCACATTCCATACAAGAGAAATGAAACTAAGTTAAATATGTATTTACTTTACTTTTCTCTTTTTAATTAAACATACTCAAGCCAATACATAGACAGGGGAAAAAAACGATTAAATAATTAACTTTTTCATTCTTTGGAGATCCCTGTGCATTTTAATTTACATATTGATTATGTAGCCAGGAAAACTCTCCCAAATTAAATTTGATTAAGTAAGGCAAAAAGTGCCTTAAAATGAATAGGTAGCTGAAACTGAGAATGCATTTTGTCTGTGTTAATGAACTACCCTGATGAGATTTATTTAGTACAAAAGGATCCCTGACCTTTTGATTAACTGTAAAACTGGATACTTCTAATATCTGCAAAGTTTTACTACATTTTTACAATTTTTAAATCAAACACTTATACCACTTAAATACTTTAGAAAATAGTAGAGTTAGTAAAACAGCTAGGCATTTATTGGCTAGCTGTGAATGTACTGCTCCTTGCTCACTGTAAAACTCCATGTTGAGGACACCAGTGCTTTTTTTTTTTAAGATTTTTTTTTTNCTCTCTCTCTCTCTCTCTCTCTCTCTCTCTCACACACACACACACACACACACACACACACAAGTATCTATTTATTTCTACATGATTTAGAAGACTAAAACTGATGGTACCATGAAAAAGAGGATTTGTGAGTCTGTTAACACAAGCAGAGCTGCCACAGCTGTCCCGATGATAATGCAGAACATGTGGTCCGTTCCCCAGTTCTGCATACATGTGACATATCTCACTGTCCATCGCTGGCATTCAAGTATCACTGGGAGTATGTGCATGTGTCCAGAGATTGAGTCCTGGGCGTGAATGTTGACTTTCTCTTGTCAGTGTCAAACAGTAAGGTTTCTTCAAGTGTAGTCATGGAGAGTGAACTTTGGCAGTGAGTTACTTAAATGGAAAGAATGAATGGGATGGCACCACAATGGCTTAATTTGCAATTACTTACACTATTTAACTTTTGGATTCTCAGAAGTAATTGAAAGGCATTTTACAGAGAGGTCGCATGGGCTCTAGTGAGAGAAGACCACTAGGTAATATTTCTATTGCACCAAAGAATATTTCCTGGAATGCAGGAAATACTCTTTGTATCAAGCATTTATTTTTTAATTTATCATCATCAGTTTACAATTTCATGTTGGATAAGTCTTAGCTACTTACATCTTTCTCATATTCCATCTCTCCAATTCTCATAAGTCCAACTATAACATCTTTTCCCCCATTAACAATGATAATTTTTTCCTCAACTAATATCACATGCTAGCTTTGTGGGGAGGTAAAAGAAAAAGGAGATCGTCATACTCGGATGTGTTTCCTTTTCAAATAAGCACCTCTGAACTCTTCATTTTCTTCCTTCATTGTTTTACCCTTTCAAAAAGCCAAACAACCAAGAAAATAGTAAATATTAAGTTTTGAGATCTCAAAACAGTGTGAGGACAATACGATTGGTTTAATAGAAAGTTAGAAGAAAATAATGTTTATTTGAATACCTATGCCCTGACATGTTAAACAATGTGAAGCAAATATAATAAGAAGTTTTTATGAAGGCTTAGATCAAGCGTATTTGCTTATCCTGTGTCTGAATGAACCACAATTAAAAGAAACCAGTTTGTCTAGCAGAGAGATACAGTGGAATAGCCAAGATATTTTAAAGAAACCCTTGCTACTTTATGTTGTTTACACTTAAGTTTCTGAAATAAAAATAGCATAGTCATTGTAACAGCATAAAATAAAATAATGTTACTTGTGAATCTGAATTGAGCCCTTCTAAAAGCAAGGAGACCACTGACATGTTGTGCCCATATTCCAATAACAATATATATGGATTTGATAAATAAATCAATTTTAGTTTACTTTTCAAATTGATGTATAAAATTGGAGTTGGCAGTATTAATAGTAAACTTTTGGTACGATCATTATTATATTTTATGAAATAACGAGCAGTACTAGATAATTAGTTTAAAATCATTCAACAACACATTCTTCTAAATATGACACAGAAAGACCTCATTCAGCAAAGATTACAGTGCAACTAGATCATTATTTCTGACATTCAACAGTCAACATCCAACATCATCGCTGAAGTTGTTTTTCACAGTAACTAAACACTTGAAAATAACAATTGTAGTATCAGAGCACTCATGAATAACACATGAAGCTGGAATTTACATTTTTCATTAGTAAAGCTGACTGTTCTATTCTAAAAAAATGTTTATGTGGGTAAATAATACAAAGACATGGCTTTTATATGATTCCTATGTAATTAGGAAAGTTTTAGTAATTAACTCCTTCACCAGTGGATCCTAAAATCTGAGGCCAGATTACCACCTAACTGCACCCTTTCTTCTCCAAACTAATTGTTAAAAATGAAATGAACAATAAAAAAGCTCCTGTCAGTCAATATTTTGTAAAGATATATTTGTTAGCATGGACTACATACATACCCCATTAAGAAATGTCTGTTCTCTACTCTAGCACTTGTCAACTTAGTCAATCACCAACAAGTACAATGTATTTTTTCATGATGTCTGCTATTTGCCATATATAATTAGAAAAATTCATGAATATGTGTAAGTACAAATGATGATCCACAACAAAAAAGCCACAATAATAATAATAATAACTGTAGCTAACAATTATCGAGAACTTATTCTATGCCAGACATTGTATTAGTTCATTTACACTACTAATATTGTTATGTATTAGTTCATTCACGCCCATAATAACTAAGCAGTGTTTCTCAGCCTCAGTACTATTGAAATTTGGGGTATTTCATTCTTTGTTGTGAAGAGCAGTCCTATGCATATCGGTATTTAGCAGCGCCTACCTGCTAAATGCCAGTAGCAACCTCTCCTCAATTGTGACAACCAAAATGTGTCCAGATGTTTCCAAATGTCTTCTGGGCAGCAAAATTGCCCCCAATTGAGAACCACTATACTAACAAAATAGATGTTATTATTACCCCGATTTTGCAGATGAGTAAATTGAGGGACAGAAATGTAAATAATTCATTCATGGTTACCTCTCAAGCAGAATCAGGACTCTAACAACGCTGTCTTCAACTTCTACTCTCTTAACTATCGTTATGCTTAGACACTACTAAATGCAGCCTGGTGGGTGAAAGCTACAATTTTGTAGCCCCTTAAAGTTCTCAGTTTCTTGAGCAATTTTACTGGAAATAACTTAGAGAGATATTCTGACTGTCCAGGGAAGAAGTGAAATGTGTACCTTTCTTTACAAAGCAAAGCTTAGTGCTCATCAGTTTACATTAGTAAAAAAAAAAAAAAAAGAAAAATGTATAAAATATCAAAATAAAATTAGAATGTGCACATATG
>NW_017731835.1:75035-83288 GCF_001890085.2 Hipposideros armiger | reverse complement strand
AGTCTAGTTGTGGAGGACGTTGCTTCACTGGCCCAAGTTGGCACCATCATTGCGCTCTTCCCGGGTGAGGCAGATCAGTCACCGGCTTCTGGATGGCCGTTCACTGTGGCTGCTGGCCGCTCACGCTGGCTGCTGGCTACACACGGTAGCCCATGGCAACGCACTGCCACAGGGGCTGCAGCCTACGCCTTCGCTGGCAACTCATGGCAGCCCAGCTCCAGGTTGAGCTGTTGTTCAGCATCTTAGCCATAGAGGGCAGTGTCACTGGCCCTCATATGTGGGATCCGAACCACCAGTGCTTTTGAATTATTTTTTTGTATCCCAGATTAAGATAAAGATTGGGGGTTGGAGATCCATGAGAAGTGTAAGTTATGTAAACCATAATATGGTGCATAAGGGTTATGACTTATATACTAAAAATAAAAAAATATCTGACGTTACATTGTAATACTATAATCTAATGAGTGGAATTAATGTGCCACAGTTTTCAAAAGAGACGTTAATGGTTTAGGGTAGAATAAGGCCCACTGTGTAAGAAATGTATCTCTTATTAATTTAATTCATAACATTCCTGTGTCACCACAATATTTAACTTTTATGCATATAATCAGCTAGTATACTGAAAAAAATAGTGTAGCTACTTAATAGCTATCTAAACTAATTTTTTTGGACTAAATTAATTTATTTTGTGAATCGGTGGTATTGCAAATGTGTGTGTGTGTGTGTGTGTGTGCGCGTGCGTGCATGTGTGTTTTGAATGATATATACATCTTTAAAAAAAAGGAAGCCTTGCAGATCGATAGAGGCCATTTTGACAAGAACTCAAGCCGTGCTATTCCCACTACATTGGAGGGTTTTCCCTGCCATAAATTATAGTATATGTACAAAATAACATTGTATAATTTTAATTAAAGGCAATAATCATAGAGACCAGTAAGCTTTCTGTAAAATAATGAAATAATTATTGCTCCAAAGCCTCAATGTTCAAAAGAGTAACAGTTAAAGAGAGTTATCCATACTATAAATAATATTAAATTGTCATTAAAATGCAAAATGTCCGTAAAGCAGAAAGATATTTTGAGGTAATATTTTATGTAATTTTGACATTGAAAAAAAAATACTGTACAAATATAATCACAAGTTTGGGACACCAAAATATATTTACATATTAACTATTAGAAAATAAACTTAAAAATTAGCAATAGTATTCTTTGACTAATTGGATTACAAAGTGATTTTTATATCTTTTTCTATACAGTTTTCTATATTTTTGAAATTTCTACAGTGTTCTTTTATTTTATTATATTTATTTAAATATATATTTTAAAATCAATATAGCACATTGGTAAAATAATCATTAAATATAAAGTAATTTTTAAAAATCTTTGTTTAGTTCTATAAATTATTTTTATAAATTTTAATAATCTACTCAGTCTATTTTTTATGTCTATGAATGTTGAGCAGTAATCAGTAAGAGCTTTTTAACCTAAGTATTTCAATACCTATTAATTTCTTATAGTCCTTCACACTTCTCCCTTCCAATTCTAAGTATCTGTCACTTATGCATATACATATACATAACAAGTAGTTGATTCTTAAATTATTTGAGTCTTTGCCTAAGAAGTATCTTTTCAAGACAGATCACCTGTGCATTCTCTTTAATAACCCAAGTTTATTTTCCATGCTGTTTGTGAAGGTTCTTTCAAAAGTTGTTTACATTGAACACTATTTACGTTGCTCTTACTATGTAAATACTGTTACTACAGAACAAATTATATGTTAGGGTAAATATTGTCTTTTTGTTTTTAATATTAGTTTCAGGCATACAGAACAACTTAGTGGTTAGACATTTACATAATTCACAAAGTGATAACCCCAACAAGTGTAATACCCACTCGACATGTACATAGTTATTAGACCATTATTGACTATATTCCCCATGTTGCACTACACATGCCTGTGACTATTTTTTTTAATTATAGTTGGCATTGAATGTTATTTTATATTAGTTTCAGTTGTACAGCATAGTGGTTAGACATTTATATAATTTAATCCCCCCAATAAGCCTATTACCCATCTGGCACTATACATAATTTTACAATACTATTGATTATATTTTCCATACTGTACTTTACATCCCTGTGACTCTCCTATAATTATAAACGTGTACATCTTAATCCCTTCACCTTTCTCACCCAACCCCTAGTCACCCTCCCATTTAGTAATCATCAGTTTGCTCTCTGTATCTATGGGTCTGCTTCTGTTTAGTTTTTTTTTGTTCTTTAAATTCCACATATAAGCAAGATCATATGGTATTTGTCTTTCTCAGTCTGACTTATTTCACTAAGCATAATAGTCTCTAGGTCCTTCCATGTTGTCACAAATGGTAATATTTCATTCTTTTTTACGACAGAGTAATATTCCATTGTATATATGTACTACAATTTATTTATCTAATTGTCTCTTGATGGGCATTTCAGTTGCTTCCATAACTTGGCTATTGTAAATAGCACTACAGTGAACATAGGGGTGCATATATCTTTTTTGAATTAGTGTTTTGGATTTCTTTGGATAAATACCCAGTAGTAGAATTGCTATGTCATAAGGTAGTTCTATTTTTAATTTTTTGAGAAACCTCCATACTGTTTTCCATAGTGGCTGTGCCAATTTGCAGTCCCACAAACAGTGCACCAGGGTTCCCTTTTGTCCACATCCTCACCAACACTTGTTGTTTGTTGATTTATTGATGATAGCCATTCTGATCAGAGTGAGGTGATATCTCATTGTGGTTTTAATTTGCATTTCTCTGATGATTAGTGATGTTGAGTATTTTTTCATATGTCTATTAGCCATCCGTATGTCCTCTCTGGAGAAAGGTCTATTGAGTTCCTCTGCCCTTTTTTTTTGATTGGATTGTTTCTTGCTTGTCTGTTTTAGTGTTTAGTTGTATGAGGTTTTTTTTAATAGATTTTGGATATTAATCCCTTATCAGATGTTTCATTAGCAAATATCTTCTCCCATTCAATAGGATGCCTTTTCATTTTGTTAATGATTTCCTTTAACAGTGCAAAAAGATTTTAGTTTAATGTAGTACCATTTGTTTATTTTTTCTTTTGTTTTTCTTGCCTGAGGAGATATATCAGTAAAAATATTACTAAGGATAATGTCTGAGAGTTTTCTTCTAGGAGTTTTATGGTTTGGAGTCATACATTTAAGTATTTAATCCACTTTGAGTTTATTCTTATATATGGAGTAAGAAGGTGGTCTGTACATTGTTTCTTATGGTTCTAATTTTACAATCCCTGTGCAACTAAAAAAAGTGTTAAGCATATTTTTTATTGTATAAATGAATTATTTGATTCATCAAATAGTTACGCATCACCTACTCTGTCACAAATGCTGTCTCCATTTCCTAATGTCTTAAAATAACACTTTGTTAGAGTTTGCTTCAGATTTAGACAATGCAAATTCTTTTTTTTTATTGTCTACACAGAGATCAAAGTCTTACTTTTATTTTTTTTATTAATTTCAGGTGTACAGAACAATGCAATAGTTATCCTTTTCACCCTTTGCACAGGACCAACCCCCCTCCCCCATCTACTGCCCTTCCACCCCCGATATCACACTTATCTATTACAATTCTATTGACTCCATTCCCACACTCTATTCCACATTCCATGACTATATGTGTATATAATTATAGTTGACATACAATATTATTCGACATTAGCTTCACAAATACAGTGTGGTGGTCAGGCCTCTACACCATCTATGAAGGGGTCTCCCTAACAAGACTTGAGTCCAACTGGCCCCCTAAAAAATATTTACAACATTATTGATTATATTCCCCAGACTGTCATTTCTACCCCTGAGCCATATTGTAGTTACCAATTTGTGTTGTCTCGTCCCTCATCCTTCTCCTTCATCCCCACTCCCTCCCAACTATGCAAATTATTTTTCTTCTGTTTTACCCAGAATTTTGATTGCCTTTTGTTCTTTTTTAATTGTTAGAAATTGTGTATGCTTTCTTTCCCAATTTTTTAATACTTTATGAATTATTATCATACTACATTGATCTTGATACTTTGATCAGACAAAAAATTCATAATATCAGGACAGTAACTGTTTTGTTTGTTCTTTAATCCCTAGTGATCACCTAACACAGCATCTGCAGTATTTTAGATCCTCAACAAATATTTTTATAATGGATGAAAAGGTATAAGCAATAATATGGTTACTATTTTGCTTTTGTCTTCCCATCTCCCAAAAGTTGGGGGTGAAGAGACAAAGTACCTCATAAACTTTCCAATTATATAATCCAGGTATGGTTATTTCCAGCTAGGTACCAATTGGATGTGCCCTTGAAAGAGGCTAAAGCAGATATTCATTTATTCTTTCAATTATTTTATCAAATTTTGATTTATTGCAAAAACAAAGCCTTGCACTGAACCTTTAAATGATTTTAGTCTGAGTGAGATAAATTTAGATCCAGATGTTAAAAACGAAAGAAAAACACTAAGACACTGGAAAACATCATCCAATTCAAGAATTTTAGTTATTTCACTTGGTTTCATGTTTTATCTGAAAGGCTAGATTTGCTATCTATTAAGAGGCTGCTTTCAGTTGCCAGTTAACATGTTTTGGCTTCCATGACATTCCTGGGTGTGCTGTAATGTTCCCACATAGAATAAAATGTTTTCATGGTGGATCCCAGACATCTTTTTGATATGAGAGAAATAAGATTTAAAATGACAGACAATGGAGGTATATTTCATAAGAACATTTTACTAATATTTTTAATGGCCACAATATGAAGATATAAATCATTAACTGGAAATCTCATCATTTGTATCCACTTATTTATCTGTGAGCCACCCCTATTCATAAATGGTAAAAATCCACCAAACCCCATTTGCATTACGCCCGTCTTACAACCACGTTGAACTGTACTTTCCCCCTTAATACCTGCATGATGTTTTCTATCTTTAACTTTCCACTCTTTTATTCCACAACGAACTCTTGATTCCTCAGTGCTCCTTGAATATATTTCCTGAGAATGAAAAATGCCTTAATCCCCTCCTTCCCTTCTCTACTCAAACTAAAAACCTTAAAGATACTGTCTAGCTACAGTCTAATATGAGATTAAGATGTAAATAGTGGGCTATGATATAGTAACACCAAGTCTCTGATAGTCAAATCTCCACTAAGGGCGGGCATAAAAATAGCCTAGCTGATATATAATTGGATTTACATTGACTGAGCTTTCACTGAAAAGAAAGTGAGTTTGTGTACTTAAGGTTATGTTTTCAGGGTCCTAGTTAGTTTACTCATTTGATTTAGAATTCCATAACAGTTACCTTTGGTGTAGATTTTGTTTTTGATAGCTTAAGCACCTCAAGTTTTCCAATTTTTAGGTCCTTCATCCCTGAATTTGTTCTCTCACTCACATATTTAGTTAAGAGTTTATAAAGTTCAGTATTTGCACCTAGGCTTCTAGCTGTTCACCTCAGCAATGGTGACACTAAGCAGAAGAAAATTTTAAGGGTCCCTAGACTGCGGGGCCCTAAATGGGTATTCCTACAATTGGACTGTTTCTCTGAAGCAGATTAAGGATGTTAAACAAAGGATAGAAACATTATTATCTTACTTTTGCAATTAGAAAAATGAAACACTTTTCCCAAGGTCACAAAGCCAATAATCATTAAAATTAGGATTTGAATCCAGGGCTGACTTACTTCAAACTCTGTTTATTTTCCAATATTTTATGGCTTCATTAAACTAAAGAACACCTTAAAGATAACCACATTCCAACCGGCTGAAGAAAGCATGCAACTTGCACATTTTTAAAAGTGTCCTATTAACAACTTGTTTGGGCATTTAAGAGCCATCTGTTACTCATTAATTTTAATCAATTGGAATGCTCTGTACCTAAGTGTCTCTTAACTTGTAGAACTGTATTACTCAGTGGTTCACTGATAATCATTGAATGCCACTTAAACAAGTAACCATTCGCACACCTTACATTCTATGCACCCTATGCTTTATTTATCAGGTGTTTAGAATCCATCATAACTAGACATTATCATATATAACTTGTTTCTTTTTTCAAATGTTAACAGAAATAGCAATTTCCATAAAATATAAAGGAATAAAATTTTATGTAACATTCTGAATATCACATCAATTCATGATTTTCAGCATCATTCAACATCAGGGACAGGCATTGTACTCAAGATAGCAATCAGAGTACAGGAAAGGATATGAGACTCCGAAAAATGCCAAAGAGATGACTAAAAGGAAATTCATTTGCTTTTGAGAGAAAGGAAAAACACTGAGTCACAAAGAACCCACATATCACACATAGGAAATTTTATTTGAGTAATATATGTGCAAAGCTGTTTACACAGATAAAGTTAAAGAGATATTTGGGAACTGCAGGCTTCATTTTATGTCAGGTAACTAGTGCCTACCTCATAGGCTTGCTGTAAAATTAAACGAGAAAGCATAGAAAGCACTTATCACACTGCCTAGCTCGTATTAAGCAGTCAATAAAAGCTTGTTCTTATGATTTTTTTGTATTGTGATCATTCTTCTGGATGCCCTGGATGAACAATTTGGAGGAATATGCATTAATGAATTAATGAAACAAATACAGAAATATTTATATCCTCAAAATTGTTGTTGAATCTGCATGGTAGTTATCTATACAATTCAATTAAGAATACTCACTGGGGACTGGAATTATTTGGTTTGTCTGTCATACATTGAGATAATTAGTTGGATAATTGACAAATTTCTCTATTCTTTTATATCAGCCAGTAGCCTAGGATAGATTTCTAATAGTGGAATCAGTGGACTTCCTTTCTGTGATAGTGCTAATTAAAAAAAAAATCAGGCATATATGTTCTCCTAAGAAAATTAGAGATCTCAAATGCTTTTATTCCCTAGAAAGGAAATAGAAATAGTGTAACTCTAATCATGCATTTTAATTGTTAATTCTATATAATAAGTACATTAAAATAGTAAAATGATACTGATTTTGTTTGTACACAAAGGTCAGAAGTTTCAAATTGTATATATCTGAAAATCGGAGGGCATGTTGAAGAAAGTGTGATTTTGTGTGTGTGTGATGATTTTTGAATGCGTTGCTGATGAGAACAGTGTGGCAGCATGGTCATTTTGAGCACATAGTTATTTTTCTCAGTTGAAATGATGCAATTGCCATTAAGGCTTATAAATTAGTCTCTCATGAAATTAGTTTGGCTATATCAGTGTCCCAGGACCTATTTATTTTTAGTGAATTAGAAATTTTTGCTCTCCTGTAGCTGGAAAGCTGAGATATAGATTCAGTCAACTGCCTAGTTATAGTCCACTCCCCACCCCTTGAAAAATGGTGAGAGAATAAGCTTCTTATGGCCGCCAATGTGTGACTCCCTTCCTGAAAGCTCTAGGCCTGCCAATCACAATGAAACTAGAACTGAGTGGGAGCATCCTAGGTCAGCCGCGGGATTGGAATGCTTTATTTTTGCAGTTATTTTGGAGGGAACATGTTGGGCAATTGACCAGCTCCCTGCAGGAAAAACAGCTCTCACCCTATGGAGAAAGCCAGGGAGGCAAAAAGAGCCAGTAGTCAGGTAAATTGCCTGCAAAGTGGCTCTAGCCATCTGAAGCTGGAGTGGAACATTCCTGGAGGCTTTTGGCCTGGTAAGCTACTTAAATGTTACAGGAACAGAAGCCTGTTTTTTTCCTAAACCCGTGTCGTTTTTAATGCCTCTTGTACAGTATTCATCCCTCTTTTGTTCTCCCTGTAAAATTAGAAAAATTTCTTTTGAAAATGCAAACTTGTCTCTAATGTGCTATGGGGAAGAAAAGAAAAATAAATTTTTTTCACAAATAGACTGATACTCTGATGTTTTTAAGGGAAATTCTTGTAACCCAGGGTCCAAAAGAGGATGTTAATGAAAGTATTCCATGTGAATTAATCTCAAGAAGGTACCACTTAAAGGGAGAAAATTGTGAGTTAACGACTATTATTACTTCAGTTTACCCTCCCAGCCAATGAATCCTTTAGAGCAGCAGTTCTCAACATTCCTAAAGCCACAACCCCTTAATATAGTTCCTCATGTTGTGGTGACCCCCAACCATAAAATTATGTTCATTGTTACTCTATAACTGTAATTTTGCTACTGTTATGAATCGTAATGTAAATATCTTTTTGTTTTCCGATGGTCTTAGGCGACCCCTGTGAAAGGG
>NW_017731835.1:65450-70629 GCF_001890085.2 Hipposideros armiger | reverse complement strand
TAGATCAGATATATATATGTGTATATATATATATATATATATATATATATATATCCACACACATACATACATACAAAATGGAATATTATTCAGCCATGACAAAAAAGGAAATCCTGCCATTTGTGACAACATGGATAGACTTTGAGGGTATTATGCTGAGGGAGATAAGCCAGACAGAGAAAGGCAAATACTGTGTGACCTTACTTACATGTGGAATCTAACAAGGCTGAACTCATAGAAATAGAGAGTAAAATGGTATTTACCAGGGGCTGGGATGGGGAAATTAGGGAGGCATTGATCAAAGAGTATAGTTAGGAGATGAGTAAGTTTGGGGGATCTAATGTAAAACATAATGAAATAGTTGATAATACTGTATTACACTATTAAAATGTGTCAAGAAAAAAAGAATTATGTGAGGTGATGGATGTGTTAACAAACTAGATTAGGGGAATTCTTTCACAAGGTATAGGTGTATCAAGTCACCTCCATGTACACTCTAAATGCCTTATAATTTTATATGATATGTCCATAATACCTCAATGAAGCTGAAAATTTTCAGTTTCCTCTTTCCAGACAGGAGTATTCCCTACTGAGCTTTTTGAGAGTCATATTATTCTATCTTATGAAAGATGCTTCTAGAAACAACATGTCGCATTTTGAGTCTCAGGACCATGTCCCTGATTCCAGTGGAATTGCGCTCTAGGTAAACTTCCACAGGTTTTGAGACACAGTTCTAAAGTGGTCCTTAATGACTAAAATAAGTTCAAATCATCTCTTTCTTCCCCATTCCACTTGCTCACTTTTTTTCTCTCCCACTGAACATTTAGGCCACTTGCTCTTCATCTGTCTTCCTTATAACTTTCTATCTCGTATTCATTTCAGTTTCTATTTCTGCTCCACTCGTTCACTCCAAACTCTAGAGCCATTGTGTATAAATGTAATTTTATTGTTAGTTTAAGTCTACAGTGGTGTAAGCACTGGTGGAATTCTTTAAAAAGTTCACAGAGCTATATTTTTCAAATACAAAGGAACCATATATTCAAATTGATGTTCTCCAAAGAAACAGAACCAATAGAGGGTGTGTGTGTGTGTGTGTGTGTGTGTGTGTGTGTGTGTGNTTGAGAACGGCTGCTTTAGAGGGACTGATTTGGGTCTTATCAAAGGAGACTTGTGCAATTGTTTGATAGAGTGCCTCTCTACTAGTGTTTAACTACAGCACTTTGTATGTTGTATGTGTACAACATATGTGTCCATGTATCCATGTTCATGTCAATTGTTTTCAGAAATTGTGAGTATACCCTAATATGGGACAGCTAGGGAACCAAGCTGGGTTTCAATGCTAGTTCTATTGTATTTTTCTGGGCTACAGTTTTCATCAGTAAAATGAGAAAAATAACAGTATATAACTAACATGTTAGGTAAGAATATTAAATGATTTATTTTTTGTTAAGAACTTATAACATTTCCTAGGATAACATAATATTATCTGAGCCATCACATTATTTTTACACTTTTCTTCACATATAATTTCTGGCCTCCATGAAAAGAACTGCCGCAAGTAAGTACATAAGAAATATTAGATATTATTATTTATAAATCTGTTTAATCATCTAGGAATTTTATTTAATTAAGTTGAAAAATGTGTTCATTAATATCAACCTGAAAATACCAAGATGTTATATAAATCCATGTCCTAAAGCTGAACATAATTTTTAAGTAAATATATGATTGTTAGTTTCAGTAATTTCAGGAAATGAAATTCAAATCAATTCTCTAATTAACAACAACTATAAATTCAGGAGAGAGAGAGATTTATGGTATAAGAGAACTAACAGTGAAGAACTGTGGGTCCAAGAATTGAGAGGAAATACAAAAATCATGAGCGTCACACTTGAGGTAACTTAATTTTTCTCCCTAAAGGCTACTCTGCCAACCTAGAACAAGAAGGAGAGAAGGTCAGCAGAATTGTCACTATTCTTGCAGGGTTAAGAGACTCCAACTGTGATTCTAACATTTGCCAAGGAGATGAGGGGGCTGATAAACCCTCTATAGTTTGAAACAGGATTCTGAAGGGATTACCACAGTGGTTAAGGGTGAACAAGCAATAGGCTAGCTCTCAGGGAAAGAAACCTATCTTCAAATTCTCTCAGTGGTTAAAATTTAATTTGGATTTTTCAGGAACTTCTAGAAGATCAAATTGTAAATCCTCTCTGAAAAACATAACAGTACCCTAGCCATCACATTATTTTTACATTTTTCTTCACATATGATTACCGACCTCCAATAAAAGAAAAAGAACTACACATGCAATAAGGCAAGACTGTTATTGAAAACCCAGAAACACAAATGGCAATTAGAACAGACCCACAAAGGTGTCAGAAATTGGAGTGATAAGAAACTAACTTTTAAGTAAACATGCATATCTTTAAGGAAATAACACATGTTTAAAAATTTCAGAAGAAAACTGGAATATTAAAAGAGTAGAAATTGTAAAACTAGCTAGCTACTTATGATTGGATTTCAAAACATTAGATATATCTGAAGAGAGAATTATTTAATTGAAATGTAGGTAAAAATAAAATAGCTACGATGTAGCATAAAATGGAAAAAACAAAACAAAAAATAAAATAGAGAAACAAGAGAGAATAAAGAAACCTAATGAATAGAGTGAGAATTTCTATCATATTTGCAATTGAAATCTTAGAATGAGAGGAGAAAAGCATGGGGCAAAAGTGATATTTAAAGAGATAATTAATATTCCAAAATTGACAGATATCAAGCAACATATTACGGAAATAATTAATACCAATCAGAATAAAGCAAATACATATATAAATAAACCATAACACAACTAGGCATGTAATATAAATCTATTTTTGTTAAAAAAAGAAAAATTTCTTTAAAACAGCCCATTTTAAAATGATATATTATTTTCAAAAAGACAAAAATTAAAGAAGAACTGGGTCATCAGTAGAAATAATGAAAACTAAGAGTTTTCACCTTCTGAAAGAAAATAATTGACATTATAGAATTCTATACATAGAGAAAGTACCCTTCAAAAATGAATGCAAAATAAACGCCTTTTAATACAAATAAGAAAATCTATGACCAGAGACACCTTTAAGTAGAAAGACAAAACAAGATTGAAAATCAAAGGATAGGGGCCAGCTGAGTGGTTCAGTTGGTTAAGAGCGTGAGCTCTGAGCAACAGGGTCACCGGTTCGATTCCCACATGGGCCAGTGAGCTGCACCTAAGCTGAGCTGTTGCTTAGCTGCCAAAAGGTAGCAGGGTGGCTCAGCTTGTGAGAGTACATGCTCCTAACAGCAAGATTGCTAGTTCGACTCCCACATGGGATGATGGGCTACACACACACACACACACACACACACACACACACACACACACACACAACTAAGATTGAACATGGCACCTTGAGCTGAGCGGCTGCAACCTGCTGATGGCAACTGGACTTGGAGCTGCGCCCTCCACAACTAAGATTGAAGGACAACAACTTGGCTCTTCCCCTTCCCCAGTTCCCCAATAAAATCTTTAAAAAAAGAAAAAAAGGAGAAAACAAAAATAAAAAGATAGGAAAAATATGTCACATCAAAAGAAAAAACCAACAAAAAAAAAACCCACAAAAAACAAAACAAAAACAAAACAGAAAACTCTGGTGTGGGTATACTAATATCAAATGAATTAAAATTTAAGTCAACCCTCTAAACCAATGTCCACAAGAAAACTAAGTCCCAATGCCATAGGACAATTATGATGTGTAATAAAGTAATTTATCTGCTATGCATGTAGAAGTTTTTGGTTTGTTTTGTCTTAGGCTAGCATAATCTTGATACAAAACATACATACACACATACACACACACACAATTAAAAAGATAAATTACGCATATCTCACCATGAATATAGGTGAACATAGTGAAGAAATCAATAGCACAAGGAACTCAAAAATCTTTAAAAGAATGTTTGTTAAACAAGAGTAAGTAGAGCAAGCTACACACACCCAGACCCACTAGATGAACATTATTGACAGGAAATTCCTAGTGAGAGGAGCAATAGTGCCTCTGGCAGCTCACATGATATGACTAGAATGCTACATAGAATTATGCCATAGAAGCAACTAGTGCCAGCTCTTCAAAGAATCTTTGTATGTTGTTTAAAATGTAATGATAAAAGAACAAATATACAGATGAAATTCAGCTAACAGTCTGTCTTGAGCTAAAAAAAAGGGGGGGAGGGGCTAAACCATAAAAGAAGAAAATAAATTGGTAAATGGCAAACAGTTAAAAGAAGGTCTGTTATCCCAGCAGGAGTTCTTTCAATAGAAACCAACTGAAAGATAGCAAAATAGAAGTGGTTTTCTTCAATTCAATCCAATTTAATTCAATTGAACAGCCACGTTTTGAGTGAGTACATATAAGGTCCTGTATTAGGTGATAGTTTTCCTTGGTGGAGACTTACAGCAATTTTATTTTAGAATCGTTTCCCAATTTTTCCTCAGGCCAATGTTCTAATTTCTTACAAGCCATGGGAAATTTCTTATTTTTCTGGTTGCATTAAGTGATTATATGTATTTAGAAGAGAGAACTTGGCAGGACATAAAATAATAATCAGAGAAGTTGAAGGGACTGTATTGGCAATAATACAAATACCCATGTAGTATTTCATCTCTTAATGGTTTTCAAACTGTGTATTTGTATTCTTTTTGGATTTATGTATGTATTGCATTTTAGGAAACCAGCCAGGACAAAATCCTTCTCCTATTCATTCCATTTACTTATTTATGCATTTCTTATAATGCCTGTTTTTTTTTCTCTTTTCTTTCTTCTCCATCTATTTTTTTCTTAAAATATAAGACAAAAGTAAAGTTTGGTTTTTTTTCTAAGAAAAATTTAATAGAGCTCGTCAGCAACCACTATCCATTATGATAAATACATAAGTATTACTGCAGGTTACGGATACATTTTTAGACATCAATCAATACAGGAGTAAATTGTGCATGTTAATCCCACCCGAATTTAAAGCTAATTACATTATGAAAATATAATAATCAGTGTGTGTTTTCTTTATTTATACTTATCAAGTGAAAATAACAATCCATCAATGGATGAATGGATAAAGAAATGTGATATATATATATATATATATATATATATATATATAT
>NW_017731835.1:48673-64360 GCF_001890085.2 Hipposideros armiger | reverse complement strand
CAAAATCTGCAGGGTAGGTTAGCTGGTTGGAGGCTGAGAAAAGAGTTGCAGTTCAAGTACAAAGGCAGCAAACTGGTAGAACACCTTCTTCAGGAGTGGAGGCCAGCCTGTGTTTTGTTCAAGTCTCCAATAAGCCCCGCCCACTTATGGAGGGCATTCTACTTTACTCAAATTCTACCTCATTAAATGTGATTCTCATCCCAAAACACTTTCACAGTAACATCCAGAATAACGTTTGACCGAATATCTGAATACAGTGGCCCTGCCAAATTGACACATCAAATGAACCATCACAGGTACATTCCATCTGTAGAGAAAACAATGCAGTGCTCTGTAAGGGCTTATTTCTGCCTCTCATAACAGTTGCTACTGATCATAGAGATAAACTTGTCAAATTACTGTTGTGTAGAACAGATTTTTAACTCACTGACAGTAGCAAAATCTTACTTATTTGGAGATAGATAGAAAGAAAATTAAGAAATTAAAATGGGTGACATTGCTGAGCACAATGTCCCAATTTTTATTTTAAGGTATTATCTATACAATGCTAAAACAAATGTCATGTAAAACTAGGCTGACTGAATTATTCACTTCTCATAAGTTGAGTTAGAATCACACAGGAAGCCACTTCAGGTTCTTGATGCTTATTGGTTCTGAAGGCACCGTGGGGTGCTGCTATTGGAGTGTCTTGTATGTTCTGTTGGAACATACTGTAATACTCAGTGCACATTAACTGTGACACCTGACTCTAGGTGCATGGTACAGATATGGATGCCTGTTCATTAACACCGTGAAAATGCCTGAAGTTCCTCTGACAATCACATCCAGAAATTTTTTGATTGACAGGATTTTTGCACACATGTTTTAAAACTATGACTAAAAAGACAGTCCCTTATTTTATCCAAGAAAAAAAAATTTGAATCCTCTCCTTGTCAGAGTCAAACATGGACGGCAGTTCCAAAATACTAATTATAACTGAATAGATAGCTGGGATTTGCTGAAGGCACTGGTCTGACTCATTTATCCGCCATCTACTCTCTGCTGCTGGAGTGAATGTCAGCCTCTCAATTGGCTCAACTTTGTGTCCCCAGAAAGGCTCACAAGGCTTTCAGCTCATGTGAGAGCACACTGATGATTTTTGTAAGATAATGTCACTGATGAAATAATCCTCTTGCTTATGTTAAGCACCTTGGCAGACTGTTTTGCAAAACAAAAATGGGCTTTTGCTGTGTCCAGTTCATCATGTTGTGAACTGTGAAATCCACACTTGCTTCCTGGGAGGCTTTGCTAACGATTCTCTTGATTCCATTGGGTGGGCCAAGTATACACCTTGACTTTCTGCTCTGAGGTGTATATTATTTCAGATTTCTAAATGATTACTTCTTGGATGTTTCAGAAAGGGTGTTTATTTTTTTAAAATTTATTTTCCTGAAAAATAAGTTTTACAAACTACTTAACATTTGTACAAATTGATGTTCTCAACACTCTGGGCTCCATGTACTCTAATGGTAATATTTAACAGTTTAAATTTAACAACTATCTAGAATAATTTTGTTTTCGTTTGGCTTGGGTGTCATATATTATGATTAATCTAGTTGTATTTTTAACATGCAGCAGGGTCCATTCTCAATCTAAGTTTCTTTTTTTTTTAATTTCTTAATAATGAGCCTAAATTTATTGTGTTCCAATTTAAATCCAGTGCCTATCTCTGTAGCGAAAACAAAGAAACATAATTTAGTACTCTCAAAACAAATACTGTTTCAAAGAGTAGTATATCTTTGCTAAGTAATTCCCTAAAGATTAACATTTGTAGGCTAGAAACTTCTTTAGGTGTTTCTTATAAGGCTGATTTGTTTAAGCTATTGGTTTTCAAAACATGTTAAATATACCCTAAGTAATCAAAAAAGAGTATCTGCAGGGCTTCAATCAACACTTCAAACTTTTGCATGTATGTAGGGCTAAACCATTAGAATCTCATTTCTTTTAATCAAAGAATTTACAGGGGGATAAAAAATAAAGGAAAAAAGAAAGATTTGTCCCACAGATGGTCTCAATTCCTATGCCCCTTAGTCACTCTTTCATCTACTCAGTCAGAGATGGTTAGAACATAAAAAAAGAAAAATTCAAAATAAGAGTTTAGAACTATTGGGGATTTTGTAGATGACAAACACTAAGACTCAGGACATATGGGAAGTTTTGTGAATCAGGGAGGTTACCGAGATGGGGTAAGATTAAGACAATTACTGAGGTGTAAGTGTCCACATCATGAGATGTTACGTCAGATTTTGGGCTTCTGGGATTACTAAAATGCATTGGGATAAATGGCATGCTTGGATAAATCCTGGTGGGTTCAAAGGTAGATTATAGTGCGAGGCTGTGAGTTTGAGGAAGTAGGTTTGTAAACCTTGGCAGAAATATGAGAATGCCATGACCTTTTTCTTCCCTCCTGGTAAGGATGCTTCTAATTCACAGTACACAGAACTTCCCAACTTCCCAACCCCTGACTTTGGCATAGGAGGCTTGGGGGATAGTGGCAAGTTGTACTCATATAGACCGAAAGGATCTTAGAGGTGCTGTTTTTTTTTTTCTTGTTTGGTTTGTTTTTTGTTTTTTAATTAAAGCTTATTAGGGTGACAACGGTAACTCAAGTTACATAGATTTCAAGTGTACAGTTCTGTAATACATTATCTATATATCACATTCTGTGTTCACCACTCAGAGTCAGTTCTCCTTACATCGCCATATATTTGATCCCCTTTTCCTTCATCTATCACCTCCTTCCCCCCTTACCCTCTGGTAACCACTGAACTATTGTCTGTGTCTGAGTTTTTGTTTCTTCATTTGTTTGTCTTGTTCTTTAGTTGTTGAAGCAAAGTAAGTCAGAGATGTCGTTTTTACTCTTAGAGCTTGTGGAGTGCTGGAGCTACCAGCTGTCTGTGGTGCTATCGTCTCTGCTAACGCAACTTGGAAACAAAGGGAGAATTGGTCTTATCCAGAAAATGGAGGGTTCTGAGGCTACACACCTACACACCCACCAAACCCCAACACACACACACACACACACACACACACACTATTAATTCATATATATTCATATATATTCACATATATTCATATATCAAGATAAAATGATCCTCTGCTGACTTTTATTATTTTAATTTTGTCCTAAGATTTGTACTTTACTTCTACAAATCATTTTTTTTTGCTCTGAACCCTTTATTTATGCCGATTTTGTCAAAATTTCATACATAGTGGTAAACGTCTGTCTTTCTGAGTAAACAGTAATAATACAGTGCTGTAAAGATCATTAAAAGAACTGCCAAACAAAATGAGGGAGAAATTCTCCAATAATGTGAATCTAATTTAGGAAAGCCCAGAAGAAAAATTCAGAATATCATGGTAGTGCCTCCTTATCTGCAGGGGATACGTTCCGAGACACTGGGTGGATGCCTGAAACCATGGATAGTACCAAATCTATGCATACTATGTGTTTTCCTTTACACACATACCTATGATAAGGTTTACTTTACAAATTAGACATAGTAAGAGATTAACAGCAATAAGTAATAATAAAATAGAACAGTATACTGTAATACAAATTATGTGAATGTGGTGCCTCTCTCTCTCTTTCTCTCTCTCTCTCGCTCTCATAACCAACCTAATAACTGAGATGGTTACTAAGTTACTAATGGATGGGGAATGTGTACAGCATGGATACACTGGACAAAGAAATGATTCCTGTCCTGCTTGAGACAGAGTGAGATGGCATGAGATTTCATCACACTACTCAGAATAGCACACAATTTCAAACTTAGAAATATTTATTTCTGGAATTTTCCATTTAATATTTTTGGACTACTGTTGACAGTGGGTAACTGAAACTATGGAAAGTAAAATCACAAATAAGGGAGGATTATTGTATTAAAAAGATTTAATGGTACCTCACAAAAGATAAAGTATCTATGTTGCTATTACAATCATTGCATTTGATGTTATATGGTTACTAGGCCTCCAAAGCACATCATGTTCTATACAAACCTTACTTAGATGTGCTGTAGATCCAGTAAGCTTAGAGTCCCAGTTAGCTTGACATTTGAGTATGTAAACTAACTTTAGCTGAGCCAGTGTGTGAACAGTTGCCAATAAAAGCACACAATCAATTCATCTATGAGTATATTATCAAGGGTTGTGTCTCTTTTGCTGTTTAGTTATGTTTTGTATCAGAAAGTACATTACCCACACAGTTTCAAATGGATTCAAGGCTAGATCAGATATATATATGTGTATATATATATATTTTTTTTTTCAACTAAATATGAGACAATCCTAAGTCCACCATGGTGGTATCTGATTAACAATACGATGGTTCAGCATTAAGTCCTAAATTAAGCATGGAGCTATACTTCTAAGAGACTCCAATAGTCATCTTGCTGAATTTACCCATTTCATAGATAAGGTTTTCATGTATGAAAACCATACATTTAAATAAATAAGCAAGGTAATACGAGTATAATGAAAACTAAAGAACTTGTACATATACAACTGGATATTTTTTCCATAATTATATTTATATGAAGTGTTGGATAGTAAATCAATAAATATCTGAATCACTTTAAATTCCTCTGAATCACTCACTTTAAATTCTCCTTAGTGATATAGCATATAACCACTCCTTGAAACCCCAAAATATGACTTATAATCACAGAGATAGCAACTGTATATCAAAATTTACAGAAAAAATTTCCTTTGTGTAGGAACCAATGTGGTGCGGTCCTATAATAGGAGAACTTCCTGATTTAGTGTCTCTTCTCTACAACCTTCTTTGTTCTTGCTCATAGAGGAGTGCTGCTTTCGTTTTCCTTCCCATATCCATTTCTCAGCCTTGGCTACCTATAGTCCAGCTTCTTGGATTATTCACTCTTCTTGCATTCTTCTACTATGTTCTCTCTTTGAAATTACTCTTCCTCCTCAATTGCTTTCTTTCTCAATAAACATCTGAGGACTCCCCCAGCGTTGTCTGTACCTTGAATTATGATAGAGTTCAGCTCTCATGAAATGTCTGGGCACTATGCAATAGATTCCTAATTTGCCGTCTCTGATTTCAACTATGCCCACATTCAATATTCTCCAAACAGAGATATTTTTAAAACTCAAGTCAAGCTATTATAGTTCAGTTCTCCCAACAATCTTCAGTGATTCTCATTTTTTACAGCATGTTTTTCATATTTGAAGATGGCACGCAAGCCCCTCACCAAGAATCTTATCTCTGCTTCTTTGGCCTTATCCCCTAGGGAGTTTTCTCCTGGCAATTTGTTCTTTATTGTGGATTGTATAAGCCTGTGGGATAAGTTCAATCCAAAACAACTATTCATAGCATTGCCCCTTTCAGAAAATAGATATATTCTTAAAAAGTGATTTAAAAATCACTTTCACTAAATTTTATTTGTAGGAACATTTTTTTTTAAACTTTAACTTATGTCCACTGCATGTTGTAGGTTTAAGAATTCTATGACTTTTTACAGCCTCCAGGTATATAACCATAATTTTTCTGATTAAAGAAACATATTTTGGAAACGTTCTAATATTATGTATTAATATAAGAATTACAAGAATTAAAATTGCATTTATGGAAACTAAAATTCCAGCAGCAATTGTAACATTTCAAAAATTTGATTACTCTGTTTCATACTTGGTATATTTGTAAAGGTTTTCAAAGTATAAATAACCCTTTTATAACTACAGTTACAAAAAGATGACTAAATCATTTAGAATTTTTGGACACTGATGGTAAAATAATCATAATATGTTTATGACCATATAGAATAAAATACTATATACAAATTAAAAACCATGAAATTGAATCCTCAAACAAATCTAGCTGAATAGAAGATCAATATTTAAATTCTTAAGCACCAGTCTATTTTGTGCCCCTACTGTTAAAATAGCATTGAAACTTGCTCCAGAATTTAGCTTTCCCATTTGTGAAATGGAATAACAAATTTGCTATTTAGAATAAGAACAGGGGAAACTGTTTAAGTCAACAAAAATCCTATGTTAAAGAATATATGAAGCCAACTACAAAGTTATATAAACATTATTTTCAAAATCAAATGTTAGCTTAAATATATAATTGCATGAGATGCATTTGGAAAAGCTTGCTGAGGCCATATTCAAAATATGATAAACTGTGGCTTAAGCCAAGAGGATAAAGAAAAGTTCTCTCCAAATTCCTGTATGTGAGACAACAGCTTGGACTCCCTGCTTATTTGTTACAGATCCACCCAGATCTAACCAAATAAATCTCTTTTAATAGCACAGTTTGATAACAGTTCTGACAAAGCAAACTGCCATCAACTTCTGGCTGCCAAAGAATACTGCATTCTTATGAGGTATTGGATAAATATATGGACTCACAAAAAAGCAATTAATTGACCTCATATGTCTATTTTAAAGCTGGAATTAACCATTTAATCAACCTATTTTATTAAAATAGAACATTCATAAAATAGCGTAAGCTTAAGCCCTGGGGCTTTGTTGCATATGAGTGCTGGCTCCTTTTTCAGTAAGTAGGCCCAAGATTATCCCATTATATCTGAATTCATTCAAAATTCAGCCAACCCAGATCTCTCTATGAGCTCCAATCTCAAGTACTCATTTATTCAGCAAATATCCACAGACAGCTGCTATGTGCCGGGCATAATGCTAGGCATCCGAGACACAACTGCTAACAGCAGTTGCACAAGAACATTCATTTATGAGCTATCCCACAGTAAAACATTTCAACGATCAATTTGTTTTGATAAATGTTGTATATTCTACCATACCCCCAAATATTCAGAGCCAAATGGTTAAATTTTGAAATCATTGCAGAATCTTATAGCTAAAAACAAAACTACACCTATTAGAATGGTGAAAATCCAAAACATTGACGATACCAAATGCTGGGCTATCATTCTTTGCTGTTGGAAATGCAAAATAGTACAGCCATTTTGGAAGACCGTTTGGCAGTTTCTTTCAAAACTAAATATAGTCTTACTATACAATCCAGCAATCATACTCCTTGGTATTTATCCAAATGACTTGAAAACTTATGTCTACACAAAAACCTGCATACACATGTTTATAGCAGCTTTATTCATTATTGCCAAAACTTGAATGCAACCAAGATGTTCTTTAGTAGGTGAATGGATAAATAAGCCATGGTACATTTAGGAAATAGAATATTATTCATCCCTAAAGATAAATGAGCTATCAAGCCATGAAAAGACATAGAGGAATTATAAATGCATATTACAAAGTGAAAGAAGCCAATCTGAAGCAACTACATATTATATGATTTAAATTACATGACATTCTAAAAAAGGCAAAAGAATGGAGACAGTAAAAACATTAGTGGTTGCCAGGGGCTAAGGGAGAGGAAGAAATATATAGGCAGAGCACAGAAGATTTTTAAAGGAACTCTTCTATATGATACTATACTGGTAGACACATGCCATTATACATTTGTCAAAACCTATAGAATATACAACACCAAAAGTGAGCCCTAATATTAACTATCGACTCTGGATGATGTGTCACTGTCGATTCATCAGTTGTAACAAATGAACCACTCCAGTGGGATGTGTTGAGAGTGGAGGAGGCTATGTTTGTGTGGGTATGGGGCCATATGGAAAATCTCTGTCTCTTCTGATCTATTTTGCTGTGAACTTAAAGCTGTGGTAAAAAACAAAATCTATTTTAAAAAACATTTTATCTCACTTGCTTATGTGACTTGAATATCAAGAAATCATCACCATTTCTTCATGGAACTAATAACCTTAATAACACATTTCAGGAACACTTTGTCCATATGATATAAAAAACTGAATCCACAATTTGGTAAAGTAATTAAAACACCCAGAAATTTTAGCTTTCAAAGCAACCCACAAAGAAACAAAAGCTACTGTAGCCAGTTATTTTGGTAAACTGATCAAATCAAGTAAAGTATTTTACCCTGTATTCTCAGAAGATAAATAACAAATTATCTCTTGACTTATATTTTGAGCAAAAATGCAATTTTAACAAACATTATTTTTTTTAGAGTGAAGATTTGCATCAATATAGGTGATACCCTTCATTAATTCACTTAATTTGCAAACATTTTTTAAAGCTTCTAATCTGTGTTGACAGTCTTTTTCTGTTGAGGACAAAAGAGTAAATATTTTAAGATTTTCAGCCTACATGGTCTCTGTCACAATACTCATGTCTACCGTTTGTAGTTCAAAGAGTTGTCACAAATATAAATGGATGGGCATGGCTTGTGCTAATAAAGCTTAATTTAAAAACAAGGAGTATGCCAAATTAGGCCTGAGAGGGCTTTAGTTTGGACTTTTGGTCTAGATGATAGAGATAAACATTTTAAAATTCCTGCCTTTAGGATTTTAGAATCTCATGACGGAAATATACATTTGTATTTCATTGCTTTAACTGCTGATTATGGAATTGTGAAAGAGGAATAGTTGACAAAAGAAAGAAAATGCACAGGCAAGACATTTTTCTCATGCTTCCTGGGTGACGAGCGGCTTATCATAGTGCAGGTTGCTATTTTGTTAAATATTTGGCTGTTCAAAAAAAGATCTGTTCTTTTCTTTGCATATTATTCTGGAACGTATGGGACTACAGATGATATTCATTAAGAACTCACCCACTCACCACCTACTTTCTTTAACAACTTATGGTAGAAATATATCAGAAGACATGATGAAGGCTGTGTGGGAAAGTCAGAAATTTTACTCAGCTAAGGGCACCCACCACAGAAACTCAAAACCCACTATTCAAACGTAACAAAGCTGCAAAACAGAACAACCAACAATAAGGCCTAGAGGTTGAACAACAGTAAGAGAGAAAAGCATTTGATACTCTAAAGCAGCGGTTCTCAACCTTCCTAATGCTGCGACCCCTTAGTACAGTTCCTCATGTTGTGGTGACCCCCAACCATAAAATTATTTTCGTTGCTATTCTATAACTGTAATTTTGCTACTGTTATGAATCGTAATGTAAGTATCTTTTTTGTTTTCCGATGGTCTTAAGCGACCCCTGTGAAAGGGTCATTTGACCCCCAAAGTTGTCGCGACCCACAGGTTGAGAACTGCTGCTCTAAAGGAAGCCTGAAAAAATTATACTCAAGGGTCTAACTGGGGAGAAAAAGAAGCCATCCCTTCTAAGATTTGGGCTTTCTAATTTTCTTATAGAGACTTGCTTGTAGGTTTTCTGTGGACAATGGTCAGCCGCCCTAAGGTCAGATGACCTGTTGAAATGATTCCATAACTGGATGAATAACATAACCTATAAAACCCATCTTCTAGAAACTGTTTTTCAAAACTAAGAATTCAATTATATAAACCAAAGAGAAGATAAAAAAATAAATAACATTTTGAGTATGTTTTTTGAAAGCCCAACTGGCAATTAAGTTTAAAAATAAGAACGTTTATAAACTACACAGTTCAGTTATGAATTAAGGAACGGGAATGAGAATGAGAAAATATCGCATCATTTTGAGTTCAGGAATTCCCTGTTCTCATATGTTATTAATTTATTTATTATGTCTTGTTCAATAAACCCCAAAACTTCACTTATTTGGGCTCATTCTACAGTTTTTTACCCCAAGCACATTGAATGCCTTATTAGTTTTACCACCATCTAGTGGTAGGACAAGGTGATTGCAAGTAAACTGAATATAATATAAGTGGCAGATGAAAGGAGGCATTCATTCCGCATCCACTTTGTAACAATATACCTGATAATACTCTTCTCAGGTTCTTTTCAGGCACATTGTAAAAACTTATATGGGGAGGTTTAAAAGAAAAGAAATTGAAGAGATTTTAATTTTATTTAATGCCGATCCTTTATATCGTTAAACAACTTTTGAAATAAGAATACCTGTAAAATTTCTTTGTTTGCTTAGTATTAAACACAGGAGGTCTCTTTCTCTGGAAGTAGCTGGAGGGAGTAGTCTCACTCTAACTGTGGCCACATTGTAAGGAGACAGAACATAGGTGTGTTGTAAGTCAGCAGAACAAACCAACTGCAAAGCTGGAGTTCAGAACTGGTTTGCAAAACAGTCAAAATCATGACTTTTGCCAACAGGAATAAAACTGATTCAACATTGTTCTTTAGATTTTTAGAAGAATCTTTAGCCAGCCTAATCAGGTAGGGTGTCATAGGATGCTCTAGAATTTACATGGTTATGGATACTATTAATTTTGAAAAAAAACACAATAAAATTAAGAATGAACACACACATAAGAGAGGGATAGATATATATTTTCTTGAGACAAAAAACCTTTGCTATTTATCTGAAGAAATAGTGATGACAAAGTGCCCAGGAAATCCTATAGGAGACAGGTGACCTTAGATTACTATCTCTCTTCTGGCAAAACAGTCAGGACAACAGCTATGGAGGGTTTCTTGCTCCCACTAATACCAAGTGTAAGTTCATTGATAGAACTATGTTGCCAATGAGTTTTTAAACATGATAACAGGCAGGAAACTTGCTAAAGCTATGTAACATGTTACTGGCAACAGGTAGAAGCTTCAGGGTTTTTTTTCACCTTGAAAATGAGAGGGGTTAATGATGATAGTAATAGTAATAATAATAAGGCTAATGTTTTTATAATGAACTAATTATTGTTATATTTTCAAGGCATTATATTAGGCACTTAATATACATTAACTTAAAAGTTCCTTTCAGCTTTAATGATGTATATGATATGCTGGTCTCAGCGTGGTTTCAGATATGACAGAGCCTAACCTAGGAGAACTTAGACATACATTAACAGATGCTATTAATAACATGATGCAATTAATTATGTCCAAATCATGCCAGACAAAAAGAGGTTTTAAAGTATCCCTGTCATCATAAAGACAAGAAACCTTATTAGAGAATAATTTAGCAACTCGCATTATTTTCTCAGTTAATTCCCAAACTAGTGGAGAACAGCTTTCACAATGTCATACCTTGACTATCTGTCTCTGTGAGAATCATTCCCAGACCTAACATTTCATTTGGTGTGACTACAAGGTGTGTGGTTGGCTGAATGAAGCCACAAGCTATACAGATGTGGGAAAAAAATATGTTATTAAGAAATATAACTTAGAAGTAAAAGGCACATGTCTTCTGTGCAGTTCAATGGGCTTTACAAATATTTCATTAAGCTGTATTGCCCTGCTGTCAGAGGGAGATATTACAATAAACAGCTATCGGGAGGTTATTCAGGTAAGAAAAGAACACTGCAGTACAAAGTATGTGCAGTTAAATGAGAATGAGAAGCTAGATATATCAGCTTACATTAAAAGACCGTGATTAGCATTACAGTGACTTGAAACCTTGAGAAGGAAACCCCTTTTTGGCTGCCCCTTAAGACAATCGAGTGCACAGTGGAACCACAAGCAACTACGCGCATAGTGCCACAGGTGTATTTGAAGAGCACACTGTCTGCAGTGTGATCTAACCATTTCCCCCTTACCCACACCGACCTCCCAAAAGAATTTCAATTACATGGAATTCATTATGCACAGAAGCGCTTGTGCAAATGACTTTTCTGTAAGTCTGTCAGATAGCTTTTGCTGCATACAAACCACTCCAAGTTTTACTGCGCATGTGGTTTGCAGGTCGGCTGGGTGACACTTCCGGTACAGCCCAGGTCGGATGTTCAGTGGAGCTCATGTCTGCATCTGCGTGAACTGCAGGTTGCCTGGGGTCCTTTGCTCGGCCCTCTCATGTCTGGGCCAGGACAATGACAGCTTTGTCTGCTTCAGGCGCTCTCCATTCTTTAGACTGTTAACTTGCAACTGTTCCCAGGGTGGCAGCAGGGTTCTTAGAGGGACAGCAGAGCTTAGAAGTCCTCTTGAGGTCCAGGCTTGAGGTCCAGCACAGTGTCACTTCGACCTCACTGTACTGTGCAGGCAGGTCACAGGTCTTACCCGGATTCTAGGTATGGGGAGAGAGTCACTAGCTTTTGATAAGAGAAGCTGCAATACTCACCTGTCAAAGGCCTAAGTCTAAGTAAAGGAAGAATTTATGTCCATTTTTTAAATTCACCCTGGCGGGATAGTGGATATATGTCATGATTTTCACACCCAACCACTTTTACTTGGAACCCCTTTGTTTATGGAATTTACCACTTTATTAGTACTACTTTCAGGGAAAAAGAGAGAGGGAAAAAGATGGAGGAGGAGGAGGAGGGGGATGTGGAGGAGGAGAAGGAGGAGAAGAAGCCAGAACTTGAGAACCCTCTTTCCCAGCTTTCTTTCAACTCACTCATGAGACTGAGTGATGTGACTCTGTCATATGCCCTAGATCTAAAGAATCAGTTGCACTATTGCGAGATTTTTCACTCAGAGAAGAGCAGGTACTGTGAATAATTAAGTTTTTAGTGGAGCTGGTAGAGTATGGCAGAGAGACAGATGGCAACACTCCGAGCACTGGTGGCCTCCCACGTGATCTGCATGGCCTCTGCCTGTGTCACATATACTCTCTGAAGTGTACCCCAGGCAAGTCCTGGCTGCCCAGCCTCTAAACCAGCTTCCCTGCCTCCCCCGGGAAGTTGGAGAATTACTACCATCATTAATTAAAGTCCTTATATTAACCAGAGTGCTGTTGTGGATTAAAACTAAGATCCTTGATTGATATAGTAGAGATGCTGAGTAGATTTTATTTCTAAATGCAAATAATAATATCCATGGAGAAACTATATAGTTCATAGTTAGCAATTAATAATTGATAGCTTCTTTTGTTTTACGTTTCCTAAACATTTTCATGAAACTCAATTCTGTGTCTTTTCTCAATAACTAAAATAGCACCAAACAACACTGGTGAGCTTTACTTTACTTTATACATAAATGTAAGACTAGTAACTCACTTCTTTTAATAGTTCAAATAGCGCAGCTTACTTTTCCTTATTTTTCTAGACAGAAGGCAATAACGAGGGTGCATGGCAGAGTAGAAAGGTTTTCGAAAAGGAGAACAGAAGGTGAGAGACTGAGGTCACATCTGTCACATACAATATATGCGGCTCTCTTGTATACTTGGTTCCTACTTCATTCAGACAATTGAGAAAGTGGTACCTTGCTGATCTCAAGGATTATTCTGATGCTCATATGAAATATTATAAGCCTATTAAAGCATAAAGGCTTTGAAACTATAAAGCATCATGCAAACATAAGGGATTACTTTTTAAAATAGGAATTTCTCAGTCTCCCCATCTGTGGTACAATATAAACAAATACAAATTTTTAAATTTTAATATATTCTCAAAATTTATCTTCACTCTGAGCCTCCTGTAACATCTGTTTATAAGTGTCCTCGATCCAAATTTAATTTAGATTGGTACTTCCATATTTTGGATTGAAAAACCTTGGCGTTCAAATCCTGCAAAGTAAAGACAGTTTATACCACTAGAGGAAAGTTTTCTTACAAGTCTGATTTCAGAAGAAATATCACTTTTCTTTCCACTGCCTGGCACACTGACCTGCGCAAAGTAGGTCATAAAATAATTTAAGGCGATGATGGCGACTAACAAGACTGAATAATATAGCAAGTTAACTGTGGAATACAATCTTACAAAATAATTACTTCATGGTTCTAGCACACCATATGTTCTTTAAGTATATACTAAGGATTTTCTCTTTAAAATTTTGACCTAATTTTTTCTTCTATATACAGTATGATCTCTCTGTTCCTTTCTGAGAGGATTTGTGCAGACTATTTTATAGTTTGCAGATTTTATTTTCAACACTTTAAACTTATTGTTTTTTTCTTTTAGATGTTACAGGGAAAAACAAAATCACCTAAGAAATTAACAAAGTTGACAAGAGAGCAGTGAAATTATGTAATATACCTAAAATTGAATTTAACAACTGGTTACATAAAGGAATACAACCAATTATTTAAAAAAAAACACACAAACATAATATAATGTTTAAAATCATAAAAAGGAAATACAAATACAATGGTAAGTAATTCATCAAAAGTGACACCTTAAATTAAGTAAAGGGCAAGTGAAAATTTAGTTAAACTTCACTTTCTACTTATTTTAGAAGTTTAAATTCTTAAAAAAGATTAAACTTTCTGTTTCTTTCTTATTTTTATCTTCTAACAACAGTTTGATTTTTTCTTTTTTTCTCCATGAAATCTACCAAGTTCTTATTTTCTTTTCATTTTAGAAACTGCCCTTTCCAAACTTAAAATAGCTCTCCAATCAGGCAATACCAAACTCTACAGCAATACGTAAAATCCTTCAGTGGTCTCTCATTTGTCTTTCACTCTTTATGAGTCCGATAAGTGCTCCCATGAACTCTCCGTGCCTACAATTATCTTCCTAACCTTTCTTTTTTTTTTTTTCTTTTAAAGATATTTATTGGGGAATTGGAGGAAAGGGAACAGATAAGTTGCTGTCCTTTTGTTCTTCAGTCTAGTTGTGGAGGACATTGCTTCACTGGCCCATGTTGGTATTATCATTGCACTCTTCCTGGGTGAGGCAGATCAGTCACCGGCTTTGGAACGGCCTCTCACACTGGCTGCTGGCTACACACGGTAGCGCATGGCAACCCACTGCAGCAGGGGCTGCAGCCTACACTGTCACCGGCTCACAGCAGCCCAGCTCCAGGTTGAGCTGTTGTTCAGCATCTTAGCTGTAGAGGGCAGTGTTACTGGCCCTCGTATGTGGGATCCAAACTGAGGCCCTCTGGTGTCCCAAGTCAGCTCTTAACCAACGTGCCACTCGGCCGGCCCACAATATTTATTTCTTGAATTAACTAATGAAATCATTTAGTAAGTTATATTTTCAGTAATTTATATTTGGTCTTATCTTTTTGTGACTTAATATTCTCTCTCCCTTACTAAATTGTATATTTTCTCAAAAACATTTAACATATTAAATCACCACAAGATTTTTACAACGTGTCTAGTTATTTAATTACCAGACACGTCATAAGGAATATTTTTTTCTACCTTCAGATTTAAACTACAGAGCACTTACCTTGGCATATTTACTATTTTGATGTGCTAGATATTACTTTAATTTTCCAATAACCAACCTCATGCCCAACCTCTATGCTCTCCACCACAGATTGTGGAATCCTGATACCTACATTTCCCAGAACTACTTGCTTGCAAAGTTATGGGTTAAATTTAACCAATGAGAAGAACTTACAAATAATTTGTAAGGCAGGAGAGTATCTAGGCTAATATCATTCCTATAGCACAAATAACCATCTGATGATCTTCAGCAGATACTATATACAGGTTTTCCTGTAGCTCCTGACCCTTGTCTAAATAATCACCTAATTGGTCCTGCAGACAACCAAGACCACCCACAGTGGTTTCTGACATTTCTTTCACTTCTTGATTTCCTAAACATTAAGAGCCGTAGCATAATAATGTATGTCAACTATAATTATATACACATATAGCCACGGGACATGGAGTAGAGTATGGGAATGGAGTCAATGGGATTGTAATAGATAAGCATGATATCGGGGGTGTGAGGGCAGTAGATGGGGGAGAGGGGTTGTTTCTGTATGAAGGGTGAAAAGGATAACTATTGCACCGTTCTGTACACCTGAAACTAACAATAATAATAATAAAAAAGAGCCGTAGCCCTGATCATTGTTCTGCAAGTTTTTCTTTTCTATTTTTAAAATTTTTAT
>NW_017731835.1:0-48630 GCF_001890085.2 Hipposideros armiger | reverse complement strand
TGGAGGACGCAGCTTCACTGGCCCATCTTGGTATTATGATCATTCCGCTCTTCATGGATGAGGCAGTGGGTCACCAGCTGTTGGATGATCCGCTCAGGGCAGCTCAACGCTCACGCTGTCTGCCGGCTACTCACAGCAGCCCAGCTCCAGGTCAAGATGTTGTTCACAATCTTAGCTGTAGAGGGCGCAGCTTACTGACGCAGCTCACTGGCCCATGTGGAAATGGAACTGGCAACCCTGTTGCTCAGACCGCACACTCTGACCAACTGAGCTATCCATCTGCCTCCCTCCCCCAAGCTTTTCAATGTATGTGTGTGTATTCATTTGTATGTGGGTTCTAAAGCTTCTAATTCCCTTTATAAACCCATCCTCTTTTAAATACCTATAGGGTATATATTTTTTTGATCCAACAAAACTTAGGAGGGAATGAAAATAGATCCCCTATAAATGGATTTTAAAATACACTGGTTCTGTGGCCAAACTTGCAAAAAACTTAATTCTACATTCTGGCATTTTTCTGAAAGGATATAAAAATATTTCCAATTTCACAAAGACTGATTGAAGAGATATAAGATTTGAATCTTTGAGATGGAAATTAAAGGTAAACTAGTGGTAACAAAACCAAAAAAAAAAAAAATCATGCAATTCAGGAGATCAGTATGAAAAGCACAATGAACAACATAACATTGAGAAAACTGATCCTACTTATTTCATAAGAATTAACAAAGTTACTTTCCTTCCATCAGCCTGAAAGTTATTACAGTTCGGCTGTGGTGCCAAAAGATTGTGCAATGCCTAAAACTTATGAAGAGGCAGGATATGTGATAACATGACCAAGTCTAGAATGCCTGTGAAATAAAATCAGCTGACTCAATAGCCTCCTGGGCCATGTGGAGCAGATTTTAAAGTCTAAGTGATATTTTTTGCACCATTTTGGCTAATGAAAGTTCTGGTTTGCATCCAAATATGCATGTAAAGATGGGCCAAGATGACTGAATCAAATTAGAAGCTAACCTTACATCACAAAAAGTTGATAAAATCTGCTCTCATACTTTGTGGCTTAAAATTTATGTGGCGTATGACAGAATTACTTTTAAATTTAAGATCTTTAATGACTGAGTTAGAGGTATTTTTATAATATAGAAATATATTTCATCTATTTATTTATTTATATACTTACGTCTATCTTACTAGTGCATAGGGTCAATGAGGGCAAAGTAGTTTTTGCCTTTTTTTCTCTGTCATAGCTCCATCACCTAGAATAGTGCCAGCATTTATTGACTAAATAAAGAAATTAGAGAAAATAACTGCTTACAATCTGAATAAATTCTGTTTATTTAGGGCTAGTAGAAGGATTGAGATATTCAACTATAGAAGGATATCAGGGTTTCTTTAAAGCGTCTCCCCACGGAAACATTCTGTCAGTAGTTACCAAATTTTTTATCTCAAGACCCCTTTAAGAACATGAAATTATTGAAAAATACAAATGACTTTAGTTTATGTAGGTTATAACTATCCATAGTTAGTGTCTTAGAAATTACCACTGAAAATTTTTAAGTATGTATTAATTCATTTTAAAATAAAAATAATAAACCTATTACATAAAACAAGTAATAATATACTTTAATGAAAATAACTACATTTTAATATTTAAAAAATTAACAAGAATAACCTTGTTTTACAAAGTTGCAAATCCCTTTAATAGCTGGCTTAATAGAAAATAGCTGAATTCTCACATCTGTATCTGCCTTTGATCTATTGCAATATGTCATTTTGCAATAATGATATATGCGAAGAAAATTCAGGCTTATACAAATATGTAATTGGAAAAGACAGGTGTTTTAATTAACTTTCATAATTATCTTTCATAAGATTGATGATATTCTTTTATACTACACCAAAACTTGTGAAATGGTGGCACTGGTTCACTGAGTTATTCAAAAATAACAAACATTTACACATTTCATTTTATAATATAAAAAAACGCATTTATAATTATCACCTCAGTCTCAACAGAAATGTCCTTAAATACCAAGAAGCTGTCAGACTCATGGGGGTTTATTTAAGTTCTCCAAAATACTAATTTTCACTTTTAACGTTCAAATTTTAATATTGGCAGAAAACACTGTCAGTCATTTTTCATGAAGTGACACTCTCACATAATTTAATTTTGAGAAAATACTTGCCAAATACACAATTTTAAATAAACATAATCTCTCTATCAGTCATTCTTTCAAGTACAAATGGTATTCCATAAAAAAACAAAGCAAACAGACAAAAAAAAAAACTGCTATTTTACCTTGTATTCGAACAATTGCCAGTGATTTTCCTGGGAACAATCATCATACTTTGGTATGCAACAGAAACGTTTTATGCATTATTTCCTACTTTGTCACACCAAATGATATAAATGTATTTTCTCACAGTTCTGGGGGCTAGAAGTCCAAGATCAATACTGGCGTGCTAAACATCTCCGGAAGCCTCTCTCCTTGGCTTGCAAATGGCCACCTTCTTGCTGTGTCCTTATATGACCATTCCTCTGTATTCAGACATCCTGCATGTGTCCACTGTGCCCTAATCTTTTCTTTGCATAGGACACCAGTCTGATTGAATTAGGGCCACTCATATGACTTCCTTCAACTTTAATTTCTTCTTTAAAAGCCTATCTCTAAATAGAGTCACATGCTGAGGTTAGAACTTCAATGTATACGTTTTAGGTGACACGATTTCAGACCATAACAATATTTTTATTTCCATCACCCATATTTAAATTCTATTAATAGTCTGGAATGCTCTTATTCAAAAAGCTCTGCCACTCTAAGCACATAGCCATATATATTGACTTATTTAAATGTATATTGTAAAATAATTCTACAAAGACTCTAGGGATAACTTTTCCTTTAACATATACTATTATATAAATGTAATTTCTTTTGGTCATTCCCTTAAAATTCCAACCCAACTTCAACTTTCTACTATAAAGTTTTATGTATATCCTTTCAGCTATTTTAAATGTATTTAAGTGCACAGAGATTCTTTATAGAATATTGTTTAAGCGCACAGAGATTCTTTATAGAATATTGTATGGATATTTTATGAACTTTTAAATCTTTTTTCAAAGACATAACTTGAGCCAGAGCCACAGAGATCAATGACTGTTTGTGGTTACCTGAAAACTGCTTTCTATAAAGTGGGGAAGGGTGTGGGTGAAGTTTATAAAAAGCCTAAGAAATCTGCTTTATTAGCTTTAACAAAAACCTATAGGGATGACCTTTCCATTTGTGTCTGCTTCATCAGGTCAACAGCATAAAGGTGCAGATTCTCATGCTATTTGTATGAATTTTATATTTATCTGTGTTAATTAACATTGACTTTATGTGTGTGGAATTATCAAAAAATTAAAATTACCCAAGTATATTTATTTCAAGCACCTCAGTTAATGTGTCAACTACTTCAGGAATTTTATGTCATGATTATCCTATGACAGAGCCTAATTGCTTTTGAACATTTTCCTATGATATTAGAGGAACAATATTTTTAGGTAACAAATAGTGAGCATTCCAATCTACTAATCTGCAAAATTTAAATAAATAAATGCATTCATATATACATATGTAAATCTCAGACAATCTTTAAATCAGTTTTCTACAAAGTTACATATTAGCCAACATAAAGTAAGAATTTGGGTCATGTATGGAAATCTCAATGTATTATTACTTGTTTATGCATCAGTGTGTGGGCTTAACTTATATTTATTCATTAACATATGTATATTTTCCTGACTATAAAATGAATAACTTCTCATTTAATTATTGTTCAATTTTGAGAATGAAGTATAAATAGAACATAAATTTCTCCAGTATTTTATAATCTTAATCTACAAAACACTTTTTAATTGTCATTAGGCTTAAAGGAAGTCTACGTCATCAAATTAACCAGCAATTTCCTAATTTCCATTTTATATATCTTCGTGTATTTTGTAAGAACATCTCTTTCTTAAAAGACACAATGTCACTTCTCTCTTACATTAAACATGTTTCATTTTCAGGTTTTCCCCTCCCTCCTTTTCTATTTACTTTCCAATTTTTACCAGCAGTTTTATTAATATTGGGTTGTCAGATAAGTCATGACGTATTTTGTCTATGTTTTTCAAGGGTCATTTACTTATATAAAAAACAAAGATCAATCAATTATATATTGCCCATTTTGTTTGATAACCTTTTGCCATCTTTCAGTGAGTTTCATAATTCCTCGTTCATAGAAGGACCTGTCTTTATTTGTGAAATCCTGAAAAACGTGCTGATTTGCAGCCTCATTTGCATTGAACATTATACCACACAAGGAGTTTTGAAGAGCGCGAATCAAGTGGAAGTCTGATGGCACAAGGTCAGGTGAGTATGGTGGGTGTGGTAACAGATCCCATCCAAGCTCCAATAATTTTTGATGGGTGATCAAACTCTTGTGTGGTCTTGTGTAGCTGCGATGGAATACAACTCCTTTACAATTAACAAGCTCTGGATATTTCTGGATGATGAATTCATTCAAATTGTCCAAATGCAGACAGTACACATTCGAATTGATTGATTGGTTCCTTGGTAGGAGCTTGAAAAACACACCTTTAAAATCCCACCACACTGAGAGCATAACCTTCCTCTGATGAATGTCTGCATTCAATGTCGTTTGAGGTGAATCATCACATCGGGACCAAGGCGGTTTGTGAACCACATTGTTGTAAACATTCCACTTCTCATCACCAGTTATCAGTCGCTTCAAAAAAGGGTTGTTTTCCTCACATTTAGTGAGCATATCGCAGATGTTTATATGCGCTGTCAAATGAACTTCTTTGAGTTCAAGCGGAACCCAAATATTGAGCTTGCTTACGTATCCTAGCTTCTTCAGGTGGTCATGAATGCTTGAGTGATGGATGGTCAGTTTCTGCAATCTCTCGTGTCGTGTTATGTAGGTTTGAATTGACCAATGCCTTCATTTTGTCGTCATCAACGTTGGTGGGCTTCCCTGACTGAGGAGCGTTGTTGAGATCAAAATCACAAGCACAGAATTTCGTGAACCATTGTTGGCACTAACGTTCTTGTAGTGCATTGTCACTGTAAATTTTATGCAACTATTCACAGGCTTGATGTGTGTTCTTCCATTTAAGGAAGTAAAACAGTAAAATATGGCAAAAATGCACAGTTTGGTCTTCCATTTTCAACTTGTTGTAAAATCTCCAAAACTCAACCAAATCGCTGAATTTTTTGTTGAGAATGAAGCTAGAACTGTCAGCTGTCAAATGACATAGCAATAACATAGATGTGAATGACTAGTACTTCCAAAAATGAACTAGTGCCACCTGTTGCAAGCATGTGTCATGACTTTTCCGACAACCCAATAGTAACAGTCTCATCTCCCCAGGAAGCAATGAGATTGACATATTGTCTTTTGTAATTCACTGTATGGCTGGTTACCTGTGTCATCATGAACATTTAAGTTTAAAAATACCTAGTAGCTATTTCTTAATTATTTTAAATTATCATTAGCACAATTTTAACTTCTGAAGCTGTAGTACAAATTGGCTTTGTGTACTTTATTTGTAACCTAAATACTGATATATCTGTAATGTTCACATACTCACACATCCATAGCAAAGTTACCCCATCATATATGAAATATGAACCATATAAAGCCAATATATTCAAATATATTTCGCATATGAAATATGTATAAAAGATGTGTGTGTGTGTGTGTGTGTGTGTGAATGCTATCTTGCTATTCGTCTGCATCTTAGCTTACCAATTAAAATTCAAGATAAAAATTATGGTTCAGTTTTAAACTCGGGAGACTGTTTCTCTATCTATATAAATGGAAAATATTTAACCCAAACAGCATTTCTCTTAACATAGCAGGCGTTCTGAATTTCCATTGATTCAGAAATCCTTTCTTCAAAGCATTGGAACTAGGTTTAATTACTCTCGGAATGTAGAATGGTGATGGCTCAGGCACAGATGTTTCAGTTTATAAAGAAATCATGTAACTATAACATCTTAAACCAACAATATTTACTTTTTGAAAAAAATTATGTAAATGTTTTATATAGTAAAACCATTGCATATGCTGTGCTTATGGTGCATATAAATGTCGGTCTCTTCCTAACCATCCAGTGGCAGTTAATTGTGAAAATTAAGCTTTATGCATTTAACTGTGATACTTGGGCAGCTATTAATTTCTATCTATGATACGCAATTGCAGTTCATTTTTCTCAACTGCTCTGCTTAATTTGCACATTGTTAGTCCCAGAGTAAACTCACCAAACTCATCTTTGTAATGATGTCGACTACAGAAATCCAAATAACAGCAACAAAATGCTTGTTCAACAAAGGTGAAGCTAAGGGGCATCTATTGGTACCAGTAGTTTTACTCCCAAAGGAATTTATTAACTTTGGTAATTTTAGCAAGAAGTCTTTGTACATAGTCTTTCAAGCATATTAATTTGTTTTTTTGTACCAAACTGAAATTATAGTAACATTATCAAGGACAGGCTCATGTTAATTGAGTTTATTAGATTGATATACTATTCTAAATGTCAACTGATTTATTTTCAATAAAAACGTAATTATCCCACAAGCTGAAATACTCTTGTTGGCATAAGACCTAAGACATTGTTGACATGTGTTGAGGGTCATCACATATTTTGAGTATTTTTGAAGGCTTTGGGGACTTTTTCTACAAAAACTCAACAAGCACATTTCAACATAGTTTTGTGTTTATGATTCCCTTGGGATATATACTGTCAACTATAACTCTCCAATTGCTTTTACCAAGTGGCTCCTACATTTGTAATAACAGAATCTGATAGGCATTAAACAGGAAAGTTCATGTAAAAGAAAAATATAATCTGAAGACCTTGGTAAAATGCCTTCCTGATTGAGAACACTGTAACTCATGCATGCATTTAAGCCATTCAAGACTAAGGTAGGACCTGGGAAAATTTGGTCCAAGATATTAGTTTGACTGGAATCATTAAATATGGCAAATGGGAAATGATTGCAATTTCTGTCACCAAGGAAAGCAAAGTCTTGGGAATTTAAAATACACTTACAACATCAAGGGGTCCATGGGGAGAATTATTATGTTGGTATTTTGATGTGTTATGTATTATTGACCTATAGCTGACTGACAGTGTTGAATTTTACCTGAGCTCTTTGCTCCTGGAAAACAGTTATGGTTATCAAATACCCCACCATTCTTACTACAAAGAAACATTCTTCTCCACATATTTAAACCTCTTTGCTATATACTAAGTAGAATATCAGAAAATATCATGTGATATTTTGGTGGTGATATTTGTCAAACAGCAATTCAGATAATCAAAGATTTTAATTGTTTGCTATGACAGATATTTAAACTTCTATTGAGAAATATAAGTATTGTTACTTGATTTAAACAAAAAAAGAAAACAAAATAGTCAAAATCATTTTTATTTATGAAGTTTCAGGAAATGAATGCTACCATTTTCTATGTATTAACAGTGAAGGGGAAAAATAAAAATCAATAGCTCATAAAGAAAAGAAATTGAAAAGATGAGATCAAATTATGAAAGTACATAATAAAGGGGTATATAAATAGAAGAGATAATAAAACTGTATCAGAACAAATCATCAAGGTAAAACATAATTATTTAATACAGCATATGTCTGTGCCTCATAATCTGACATAAATCAAACTACAATGTGGAAAGTTATTGAGATTCTCAATGATCACAGCATTCATTAAAAATATTCAACTAAAATGGAATGTGTAAAACTGTAGAACAGGAGACACGATTAGCTACGACAAAAGAAATTCATTAAAACAAAAAAATGCTTTTCTTCCTATAAGAGACTTTGTGAGTACTAATTATCAATCAAAATAATTCCTTCCACTATTTGTTTAGTTTCCTTCAGAATATTAAGATAAGAAGAGGTAGCCTGACCTATTATACAAACTTTGCACATGGGTTTCTTCATCTCTTTTATTGAGCTTATATCTGCACAAACAAGAGATGAATCACTCTAATAATAAATTCTGATCAAACAAATCAGCAAAGCAAATCAATATAGCTAGAAGAAAAATATAGATTTCATGATTCAGAAAAAAAAAAGAAAGAAACCTTAATTTTCTCATGAAGCCAGTTGATAAATAGCATCGATTCCAGTGTGTTTATTGTCTATTTTCATAGAGATGGGGTAGAGAACAAGACTTCTTCTGCAGTAGGCAACTACCATAGTTTATTGGGGTTTTTAATTGTCATATAAATCACATACTATAAAACTGAATCTTTTAAAGTATACAACTCAGTTGTTCTTAGCATATTCATAAAGTGTACAACTGTAATCTCTGTTTGATTATAGAACTTCTCATCAGTACAGAAGAACTCCCATACCCTTTAGCAGTCACTCCCCATTCCCTCTATCTTCCAATCCCAGGTAATCACTAATCTGCTTTCAATTTCTATGCATTTTCCTATTCCAAGTATTTAATATGCATGAAATAAATAAATTTGTGGTCTTTTGTATCTGGCATTTTTTACTTCGCATAAATTTTGAAGGTTCATCCAAGCTATAGCCTGTAACACTTCATCCCTTTTCACAGCCAAATAATATTCCATGGTATGCATATACAGCAAGTCCTCACTTAATGTTGTTGATAGGTTCTGGGAAACTGTGATGACTTCAAGTACTGTATTTCCCCATGTATAAGATGCACCATTTTTCAAAAAATTTGGGTCTAAAAACTGAGTGCGTTTTATACAGTGATTGTAGATCATTGTCAAGTCATTTAAGAAGTGTGGCATTTCAAATGCCATAGATGGAACTGAGGATGAGGTAATATATGAAGACAGTGATTCATCATTAGACACAGATGAGTACAAGCTAATGGTTGGGAGTTTTGACAGTGATGAGGAGTTGTATGAATTTTATGAATAAAACTTGAGTTCAATAACTTTATGTAATAATTTTTTTTCCAAATTTCGGGCCCCAAAATTAAGGTGCATCTTATACATGGGAGAGTCTTATACATGGGGAAATATGGTGAAATGACCTATGACGAAACCAATTTTACCACAGGCTAACTGATATAAATAAGAGTTAAATTCCTATGGCATATTTCTGGTCACAAAAACATCACGAAACTTTTTAAAAAGACCCAAAATATTTGTAATATTAAACATTGAAATAAATGTTAGGTATACATCCATTTAAGAAAGATTGGTAAAAACAAGGAAGATCATTATTTTCCAACACATTATTCCAATTCAGGGTCTTGGGGGAACAGAGCCTGTCCCATAGCTCAGGGCATGAGGTGGAAACAAACCCTGGACAGGGTGCCATTCCATTGCAGCATGCATTCACACACTCTCTCAGACTGGGACAACTTAGACACGTTAATTCACCTCACATGCACATATTTGGAATATGAGAGGAAACAGGAAACCAGAGTCCCCAGAGGGAGCCCATGCAGTCATAGGATAACATGCAAACTCCACACAGACAGTGGTCCCAGCTAGGAATCGATTTTTTCCTCATCAACATTATTATGAAACAGTGATGAACAAAACTATGTTATTTGAGGAGCTGCTATAACACATTTTGTTTAGTGATTCACCTGTTGATGAGTATTTAGGTTGTTTTCACTTTTTAGTTATTATAGATAGTGCTGGCAATGAGTATTCATGTAAAAGTTTTTGCGTGCACACGTGTTTTCAATTCTCTTAGGTATATATCTACAAATGGAATTGCTGGGTAATATAGTAACTCTATTTTTAAAATTTCAAACAAATGCCAAAATGTTTTCCAAAATAGCTGTATCATTTTTATTTCCTCCAACAACATAGGAAGATTCCAATTTTTCTACATCTTTGTCAACACATGTTATTACCCAATCTTATGATTATAGCCATCCTAGTGGGTGAGAAGTGACATATCATTACAGTTTTGATGTGTATTTTCCTAATGACCAAGGGTATAAAGCATCTTTTCATATTTCTATTGGCCACTTGTATATCTTTCTTGGAGAAATGTCTATCCTTATCCTTTGTTGATTTTTTAATTGGGATGTTGGTTTTTGTTATTGAGTTTTAAGAGTTCTTTATATATTTTGAATTTTAAATCCTTATCTAATATATAATTTACACATATTTTCTATTACTGTATAGGTTTTCTTTTCACTTTCTTGATAAGTGTCCTTTGATGCACAATTTTTTAAGATTTCTATGAAGTCAAATTTATATTTTTTTTGTTGTTGCTTATCCTTTTGGTGTCATAGATCTAAGAATCCATTGCCACATCCAAGTTATAAAGATGTATTTCTATAGTTTCTTCAAAGAATATTATACTTTTAGCTCTTTTATGTAGGTCTTTAATCCACTGTGAGGAGGTTTTTGAATGTAGTGTGAGGTAGGGGTCCCCATTCATTCTTTTAAATACGAATACCCAGTTGTCCCAGCACTATTTGTTAAAACAACAAAACAAACACTATTCTTTCCACATTGTTTTGACACTTTTGTCAAAAATCAATTACCTATAAATGTATAGGTTTATTGCTGGACTCTCAATTATATATCATTAATCTACATGTTTATCGAATGTCTGTACAACAATATCTTGATTTACACAGCTATATAATAAATTTTTGAGATTGGGTTGTGTAAGTACACCAACTTTGTTCTTCTTTTTAATCATTGTTTTCACTATTTTGGGTCCTTCCATTTCCATATGAATTTTATGATCTGCTTCTCAATTTCTGCAAAAATGTTTACTGGGATTGTGGGAAGGAATTGCATTAAATCAGTAGGTCAGTTAAGGGAGTATTGTCATCTTAATACTAAAACTTCCCATCCATGAAAATGGGATATATTTCCATATATTTAGTTCTTATTTAACATCTTTAACTGATTTTTAGTAGTTTTCAGTGCACAAGTGTTTGTTGTTTTTGTTATACTTATTCCTAAATATTTTATTTTTCTTTTATATTGTAAATTAAAAAGTTTTCTTAATTTAATTTTCACATTGTTTATTGCTAGTGTAAAAAATTCAATTGCTTTTTGTATATTGATCTTGTATCCTGGGACCTTGCTGGCTTGTTTTTTAGCTCTAATAGTTTGTCATCATTGTTGTTTTGTGTTCTTTTTAAATATCCCTTACAATTTTCTATATACAAGATACTGTTATCTTCAAATAGAAATAACTTAATTTCTTCTTTTCTAATCTAAATGCCTTTAGCTCCTGATTTTAGAGAAGGAGCTCTCAGTCTTTCAAAATTAACTGTTTTTCTCCAAATATCTTTTATCAGGCTAAAGAAGTTCCCTTTTCTTTTGAGGTTAAGTGCCTGTACCATGAAAAGACATAAGATATTATCAAATGCTTTTTATGCATCTGTTGACATGCTCCAGTGCATTTTGTCCTTTATTGTATTAATATGGTATATCACATAGATTGATTTTCATATGTTCAACCAATATTAATGCAATAAATCTCATGGGTCATAGTATGCAATTATTTTTATATGTGACTAGTTTTGTTTTGCTAGTATTTTGTTGAGAATATTGAGAAATTTTGCATTTGTATTCATAAGAAGCATTGGTCTGTAGTTTGCTTTTTGTGTGAATTCTTTACTGCGTTTTGTATTAAGTTAAAACGGGCCTCATAGAATGAGTAGAGAAGTGTTTCCTTCTCTTCTATTTTTTTTTTTGAGGAGTTTGTGGAAATTGGTATTAATCTTTTTTAAATGTTTGGTAGAATTTAACAGTGAAGCCCTCTCCTGGGTCTTTCTTTGTGAATACTTTTCTGATTACTAGGTCCTCATTTGTTATAGGTATTTGCAATTTGACCACTGTTGGGATAGTTATAGTGATTTGTGTCTTCTAGGAATTTGTCCATTTCCTTTAGGTTACATAATTTTTTGATATGCAATTGATCATAGTCTTCCCTTATAATTCTATTTATTTCTTTAAGGTAAATAGTAATGTTTATTCTTTCATTACTGATTTTAATATTTCAGTCTTCTCTCTTTTTATGATTAGTCTAGCTAAACATTAGTGAATTGTGTTGATATTTTTAAAGAACCAACTTTGTGTTGCTTTATTTTATTAGTTTTCTATTTGCTATTTTATTTATTTCCCCCTCATCGTTATTACTTTCTTCTTCTGTTTGCTTTAAACTTCATTTCATCTTGTAGTTATAGTTTCCTAAGATGGAAAATTAATTAATTAATATAAGATTTTTTTTTTCCTTTTTCACTGTGGGGATTTACAGCTGAAAACTTCCCACTGAGAACTGATTTATCTGCACCTCATACATTTTTGTATATTTTACCTTCATTTTCATACATCAAAAAATATTTTCTAATTTTCCTTGTGATTTCTTCCTTGACCCATCAGTTGCTTAAGAGTGTATTTAATCTCAATATGTTTGTGAATTTCCCAAAGTGTCTCTCTTTTATTGATTTCTAATTTCATTCCACTGTGGTTTGAAAAATTACTTCATATAATTTCAATGCTTTTAAATTTATTGAAACTTGTTTTATGCACTAACATATGGTTTTATCTGGGAAATGTTCCATGCGTACTTGAGAAGAATATTAATTCTGCTATGGTTTGACTATAGATATCTGTAAGGTCTAATTGGTTTACAGTATTGTCCGAGTCTTCTCATTCCTTATTGATCTTCTGTCTATTTTTTCTATCCATTATGAAGGTTGAGTACTGAAGCATAAAGCTATTTTTATTGAATCGTCCTTAAATTCTGAGAGTTCTTATTTTGTGAACTTTTGGGCTTATTTTTTGGTGAATATATGTTTGTAACTGTTATATAGTCTTTTTAGACTGAACCTTTTATTATTATAAAAATATCATTTTTTCCCCCTGGTAATAAATTTTTCCTTAAAGTCTATTTACCTGATATTAGCCCAGCTACTCCAGCTCTGTTTTGGTTACTATTTGTATAGTATAATTTTTTCAATCCATTTACTTAAATCTATGTGTATCTTTGAAGCTAAATTGTATCTCTTATTGACAACATACAATTGAATAATATTTTGTTGTTCTTTTTTTTAACCCATACTGCCAAAATTTGCCTTTAAATGGAAGTCTTAAATTTATCTACATTTAACATAACTACTAGGTAAGATTTATATCTGCCATTCGCTTTTTGATGTGTGTGTATCTCATCTTTTTTGTTGTTCTTCTTCTATTTCTCCATTACTGCCTTCTTTTGTTTTAAGTCGTTTCTAGCACATTATTTTATTTCTGTCAGTTTTTAACTATAATTTTAGTTATTTCTTAATATAGATTATGGTGAAAAACTTAACTTATAAAAAATAATTTAGATTAATACCAATTAAATTCAATCATACACAAATTTTTTCCTCCTATATAGCTCCATTCTCTTCTCTCTTTTTCATGTTATTTCCATACATATTACATCCTTATGCATTTTATGCCACCAACATATTATAATTATTGCATTATATAAATTATGTAGGAGAAATTTAAATTAGGTAGGAGAAAAAAACAGTTGGAGAAAAAATATGTTTTATGCCACCTTTTATATTTACCTATGTAATTACCTTTACTGGAGTTCTTCCTTCTCACAGCTTTGCATTACTATCTAGCACCCTTTCCTGTGAGCCTGAAGGACTCCCTTCAGTATTTCTTCAGGGCTGGTTGCTAGTGCCTAAGTCTAGTGCCTAGTGTTTATCTTAGGATGCTTAATTTTTCTTTCATTTTTGAAGAATTATTATACTGGATATAAAATTTTTTGTTGACAGTCTTTTCCTTTCTGCACTTTGAAAATGACTTTTGACTGCCTCCTGGAGTTCATGGTTTCAGATAAGAAATTAGCTTTAATCTTATTGATGATCCCATATAGAAAGTGAGTAACTTTTTTTTTCTGCTTTCAAGATGGTCTCTTTGTTTTTGCTTTCAACATTTTTATTATGAAGTGTTTAGGTGTGGATCTCTTTTAGTTTAACCTACCTGGTATTCGGTGAACTATTTGGATGCGATATATATGGATATATATATATATATATATATATGTGATATATATATATATACATATATATATATATATATATTTAATCAGATTTAGGGAGTTTATAGACCTTTATTTTTGAAGTATTTTTTCTACCCTTTTCTTATATTTCTCTCTTTCTGGACTCACATTATGGGCATGTTCGTATATTTGACATTGTACCACAGCCCCGAGGCTCTTTTCACTTTATATATGTATATGGAGAGAGAGAGAGAGAGAGAGAGAGAGAGAGAGAGAGAGAGAGATCAAAAAAATGTATACACATTTTAAGAGAGAAAAATTGTGTTAAAATTATAATAATATATACTGATAACAAAAGATGAATACAAGTCACATTTGAATTCTGCAATTACAAGAGGTGCAGAGTGGTTACCATCAGCGTCCAGACACTCATGATTATGGTGAACTATTGCTTGAGCAAGGTTGACCAAAGTATCCACCTTTGAGAGAGTAAAATTATACATTGTTTTGACACCCCCGGTATTTTTTCTATTTTCTCTCTCTTCCTCAGACTGGATAACCTCAAACATTTTCAGATCTGCAGGTTTGGTTTTTGTTATTTTTTTTCTTCCACTTACTCAAAGCTGTTACTGATACCCTGTGTTGAATTTTTTAATTTAGTTATTATATTTTCAACTCCAGAATTTACATTTTGTTCCTTTTTTCATCTATCACATTATTGGTATTTTCTATTTGGCAATATGGTGTTCTTATACTTTCTTTAATTTCTTTATGATTGGTTTCCTTTAGTTCTCAGAATGTATCTTTAAAAGCTGATTTAAAGTGTTTGTCTAGGAAGTCCAACATGTGGGATTCCTCAGGGAGAGTTTCCAATGATAGCTGTTTCTCTGTGTATGGGCCACACTACCTTGTTTCTTTGAATGCTTCATAATTTTTTGTTGTTGTTGTAAACTAGACATTTTAAATAATATAATATGACAACTCTGGATATCAGTTTCTCTCCCTTCTCCAGAATTGGTTGCTGCACTTTGCAGCTGTCTTTGTTCTTTTTTTTTCTTCTGAACTAATTCTTTAAAATCTATATTCTTTGTTGTGTGTGGCTACTAAAGTCTCTCGTTGGCTTGCTGATCTGCTTTTTATTGGACAAATGGCCAGATATTTCCTTAATATGTCTCCTAGTCTTTGCTGAAAGACTCTGTGCATGTCTTTAGCAGGAAGTTGACAATCTGCCTTAGCCATCACTTCCTGCTTCCTCAGAGCCTCAAGGTCAGCCAGAGTTGAGAGTGTAGGGCATTCTCAAGTTTTTCCTGAGCATGTTCAAAGCTCTATCCATATGCATGTCCTGCTGGATTAACAAGAATGTATTGGAGCTTTTTGACGTCCCTATGGCCATCTCATTCCCTAGCTTTTCATTTTAAGCATTTTGGTTAACTCATTGTTGACTACAACTATTATCCACTGCCTCAGACAGCTCTGGAAGGTAAATAGTGACCTGTAAATGTTTTCAACACACACCTCTTTGGAGAAAAGCCTTTTCATATCTGGTGGGCTTCAACACAGGTCAAATAAAGACCTTACAAGTAGAATCTTCCAGGGAACCATCAGACAACAATTAATGATTCTCTGGGGATGAAACGTTGAAGGAGACCCAATCCTTTCCTTCTCCTTTTGCTGGCTGCCACGATTCTGGATTTCACAACGCTTGTAGGCTATTGTTTTACAAGGTTACTGCAGAACCAGAGAAAGGTGTGGTGGGAACACAGCAAGTTAAAGTGTCAAAGCCCCATGTGTTCATTTTTCATACTGACATTTAGCCATTTTCTTGAGTATACACCTCCTCAACAATTCTGAAATCCTTCAGTTAATTTCCGGCAGCCTGAAAAAGTAGATTCTGCCAATTTTCCCCATTTTTTTTCTTGCTCTCATAGGGATAGAAATTTTGGAGTTCCTTAATATCTGTAAGGCTCAGTTTCCTCATATGTTACAGTACAAAAGCATTCTGGCTATCCCTTACATTTGCTGTTGTTTAAAAAAATAATAAATTATTCATATAAACCATATAAGCCATGAATAAGCCCCAAATTCAACACTTTTGTAATTCTTTTTATATTTTCTAAATTGTCCCACTTCTCCTATATCTTGTTCCCTTACTTAATCACTTTTATGACTCAGTTTGCTCCTCTGGCCAAGTATCTGAAAAAGAAAACATTTTTTAAAATGTATCATGTTAATAACTTGATTTTCTTTCTACTCTGGATATTAGTCATTTAAATGTTATAAATAGAGAGTAAAATTACTTTGCAAAGTGTAGCTAAATGGCAACCTGTTACATTTGTCATAAATTTCACCTATGTTTGATGTGTTATACACAAAGACATAAAGAGAAAATATAATGAGTTGTTTTTCAATCTCTTTTTCTCACTTAGAACCATTAAGGAAAGTAAAGAGTTATATTCTGTATCAGGAAGAACTGCATTTATATTCTTTCATTTCTAAAATAGGTTTCTGTCTTTGAAATGGAAACAGTTTTCTAACTTAAAGTACGTAATTACACACTCCATTAAACAAGTAATTAACAGATTACAATTTGAAAAAAAGGAAAACTTGAAAATGAGCAATTTGGATTCTGAATGTGAAGAGTAGCGCTATAATTAGCATAATACCTTTAGAAATAGATTAGCAAGTACACAATAAAAATGAAAAAAAAGAAACAATGTTTTCTCCATATAGATCATCCACAGCAAATAACATTTCATGAGTCAAACATCAGCATAGTTTTAGGAAAGCTTGGTCTTAGAATTGTTGCTATATTACTGTAAAATTCAAAACGATAAGATTTTCACGTATAAATGTTTGCTATCCTAGAACACTGTGACTCTTCAGAGTCAATGTTTTAAAGTGTCTTTCAACAGGAGTTCCCTGAGGCAAGTGGCCAGTGCTAGGAAGCTCAACATGTGTAATTCAAATTGGTAATCTGAAATTGCAAAAAGGACAAGCTTGTGTTATGAATGTGTGGTTCATTTTTACTGCAAGGTTAAAAATGTGCATAAAGGAAATTCACACGAAACATGCACACTAATTCTCTATTGTCCTACGTTCCAAGAAAAGAAATAAAAGGTATTCATTCTAAATCGGAAGAGGAGGCCACGCTTCTTGCTAATCTACCCTTTAAGGAAAAAAAAAAAAAAAAGACTGAGTAATGGAAGGAACCACAAACAACTTATAAGGATAGTGGTAAAATAAAAGTCCAAGTAATAACTAACTCTGAAATAAGATATTTCTTTATTCATGCAAAACACTGGACTATACTCCCTATTCAAATCACTGTAGCAAGGAAAATGTGGAGAGTTCTTCAGTTTGGGTATTCTAATGAAACTACCCAGATGCTCTTTTCTACCTCCTTGAAGATCATAAGAGGGACAGAAGTGTGTCATCAAGTTTGAAACCCATGCTCCTGTCTAAATCTGATTATGATCTTTTTTTTCAGAAAGATGAACTGACCCTGTGAGTAAAAACAATTCACTTAAAGCATTTTGGGGAAAAAAATGTCCACCAACTGTTGTGCTAAGGCCCATATGTTGTTTTCATTCCATATTGAAAATAAACAAAACAGGTCACTTTACAAAAAAAAAAAAAAAAAAAGAAAGAAAGTTTCTTCCTACAAGCTTACTAAAAACAGAAACACAGTAAATTCAAGTATGTCCACGTGAAGATGCTACTGAGAATGTCAAGCAGCTATTGACTGTGAGTCATCATTTCTACCTGGCAGTGAAGAGAAACTGCTATTGAATGTTACTGTTTCGTTTGCTTTACAATATTGGTTTCTTTGGTGGAAATAGTACTGGTTGGAATTAAGATATCAAGTGTTTTCTAAAGAAGAGTTAAATTCAGGTCAGAATAACTTAGTTAAGAGAGGTAAGAAGTCCTACAATTATCTTTGCAGCCACACTTTTACCTTCTGCCAGTTACCTCAAAAATTTATTTTTTTATTCTATGTTAATTCATAGCTCTTATGTATATCAACATATATACAGTGTTTTGGGGGGAAAGTTTTGTTTGATGGATACTTCCATAAAAGCACATCCATTATAAATTTCGATAATAAAAAAAAATGGAGTGAAACAAGCTTATCAGCTTGAGTGGTTATTCTATGACATATCACTTTGACTTGTTTTTGAAGTAGATATGCAGAGGGTGGTCAGTAATAGTACACATTCAACCTGAGTTTCTGCCAATAAAGAGTGACTTTTTTTATAAATCAGATTGGTTTCCTTAAAAACAGATAATGCATCATCATAAATGTCTTCTGTGTGGAAAATCTAGGATTTGTTCACAAGAAATCATTGCCTAAGTGCTATGCTTTATGCCCTAAGCTTTGTGTCTGAAATTAAAAATAGAACTAGAAATATAATAGACCCTTAGTGCTTGAGCATTACTCAAAAATGGTAACTACTTTTCAAAAGATCAAGACTACTTTGGAAGTGATATTATTTTTACAGGGCAATTCCAGGTAAAAATCTTCCTAGACATATTTAGACTTCACAAAAAGTTTCAGAGAATGTTCTCTCTCACTTCATACATCAATTGTAGCAATCACTTGTTTTTGGCAGTTATTTTGATATAGAAAAATACCCAGTATTCCTCCATTATACCTCATACCCTTAAGCAAATACTTAAGCTCTGAGGATAGAGTTGATCTCTAAGTACCCTCTGTGGCTGTTTTTTGACAATGACTAGTGGCAAGATTTACCAGATTTCTTATATCACACAGTGTGCCATGTTTACACAATACCCAGTATTGGTGGATTACTAGTGTGCAGGGGTTTCTATCACACCTCAAACCATCTTCAGCCATCTCCAGTCAGATTTAGGAAAGGATTACACAATGCATAGAAAGATAATCTGAAAGCTTCATGTCTGCATTATCCTTCATACGCAAGCTCTCATTTTTGCTGGTGTCTATGGAGCTTGTGATGGCTAAATTTTAAGTACCAAGTTGGCTAGGTTATGAGGCCCAGTTACTAGTCAAACAATAATTTAGATCTCCCTGTAATGTTGTTTTGTAGATGTGATTCAAGTAAAGGAGATTATGCTCCACGTTGTGGGTGGGCCTTATCTAATCAGTTGAAAGTTTTAAGAGAAAAGTTGAGGTTTCCCATAGAAGGAAATTTTTTACCTCAAGACTATAACGTAGAAATCCTATATGAGCTTCCAAGTCTGCTGGATTTCCCAATGGATTTTGGACTCAAGACAGCAAAGTCAACTATTGCCTGAGTTTCCAGCTGGCAAACCTGCCAGCCCCCAGAACCATGTGAGATGATTCCTTAAAGTAAATCTGTTATTATGGTGATACATACATATATCCTGTTGATTCTGTTTATCTGGAAAACCATGACTGCTACAGAGCTGTTCCAAGGTGGAATTCTACTTTTATAACTGAGATCAGAGGTTACTGATCTACAAGGTTCAAAATACAGATGGGCTCATTGAGCAACACTAATATTAATTTCCTATGAAATAATTCTTCCTAAATGACTAGACCCAGATGAAACAAATAAGAAAGCTCCCAATCGATACTTATTAGTATTTGTTCCCTAGAGTATTCATCAGCTCGAGAAGTGAAAATTGTTATTTGTGTTTGAAAACTAGGCTGTTGAGAGTACTTCTATGTTCAATACTGTGCTAAATTCTGATACAGATGTGAAAGATAATTAGAAATGTGCAGTGATCTAGTGTAGTAGGAGGAATAGAGGGTGGGACCATGGGAAGGATGCCCAGAGCCATGTTTCAGACAGGGGCAGCATCATGTACTGAAGACATTTAAAAGAGAATGAGATAATAAGCTTGACGGTCATGAAAATAAATGTATGTTGAGATATATGGCTCAGGTGTGGGGTATTGCTGAGGAACTGAAGTTGGACAGTCGATGCAACTAAAATGTCAAAGCCTTATTTTCCTTAGATGCAGTTTGTTTCTAGGGTAAAAAAACGAGTGTTTTATGGAAATCAAATGAGCTTATTTGTAAAGTGACTATAATATACTACCCACTCCAAGATACGGTAACTTTTATTATCAGCAGTGTTGACCTTATAAAGTAAGGTTGGACAGATATGTAACATCTGGCACAAGTGACTACTCAGTGCATGCCCCTCCTGTATCTTTGTGTCACTTCCATCAGCTACTCTTTAAGCTGCCATATGTCAAGTTCCTGGTGTAAAGAAAAACTAAATTCAATAATATAAAAATTCCTCTGGGAATGGGTAAATACTGATTTGGGAATTGGAAGAGTTGAGTTTTAGAGCTGGCTATACTACTGATTAATTATCGCAATATTAGAAAAAGTACTTAAATTTTTTGAGTTGCAATTTCGCTGTCTTAAAAAGCACAAGTTGAAGTCAATGATTCACGAGGCCCCTTTTGGCTCTAATGTTCCAGGATTGTGGACGCTTCTATTCTGTGATTTATATACAGGCACATTGCACCAAAAGGAATTATAACAAATACTGCAAATCACTGATATCCAAGCAGTCAATGTGATGTGACTTAGTGATTTAAGGATATAGTATCAATAAAAATAAACTAACATGTGAGCAGATTCAGACCATAACATATATGTGCTTGGATATCTGAATTTGCTAAGCTAGAAACCTAGAATCATTTTTTCTTTCTGTCCTTTTAAGGTGAGCCTCTTCAAAGTCAGAGCTCTCCAGTAAACTGTGCAGAGCCAATGATCTGTCCTTAGGACAAATGCTTGCAATATGACATATTGCCTGAGAATTTATTTAGGGGAAAACAGGTGAGATAATCTTGAATGATCAGGGTCATTATATTCCCATAACCAATAACCTGATGTTGCTAGATACTGTCGCAAATAGATTGACCAGCTGGTCCGTAGATATTTCTCTTCTTTCAAATGTTGACAATACATTTCTTCACATGCATTTTTAGCTATTAACTGCTTCTTTGAGTAAGCCTTCCTTCCCAAAGGAAGTAGTTGATTTATTCAGCTGTTGTCTTTTTGTTGAAGCGCCAAAGATTATGGTTTGCAATGTCAAGAAGTAGCTAGGCTCCCGAATGTCAGCTGTATTGTCACAGCCTGCTCTGACATTTGATGCCAAGTATGGTACGTAGGTTGACTAATAAAATCTTTCCAGTAACCAAATGTGACAACAGTCACTTGTATTATTCTCAAATCCTTGAAACAATTGTTTCCTAGAACTGGGACTATTTATAAATTTCTAAGGAAATTTTGTCAGGCTTTTTAACATATATATATATTTTTTTTTTTTTCTTTCCAGAGAATCAAAGCATATCCCCCAAATGGCATGAGGGTTAATATAAATAAAATTTGTTTTGAAGCAAAGTGTTGCATGTATTTGAATTATCAATAGGGATAGATTTTACACTAACTGAAATATAAATAATTTTTTTGCAGATATTTTACCTTAAAAAAGCTCTGACAAATGAAAATCAAGGATTCATATGATTTACAGTTTGATGTTAGAAAACTGAACTTTCTCACAAAAGATTCTGTCTGTCTGATGGCAAACATCTAAGTGAGCCTGTATAATATTAGTTATCCAGAATCTTGATCTGCTTGATAGATAATATACTAGGTTTTGCATCATGGACACTGAGTCATATCTTCAAATGCATTAAAGGTTCAGAAAGATTTATTCTTCCATATCTATTTAAGATATTTTTACTTTAATGTAGTAGTTCTCAAAATTAAGTCATTGCATACAACATCAATGTTTTTTGCTGTTTTTGTTTACCAGCTGTACTGTTATTTACTTAGTCTTTTATCATCATTGTAATAATTCCATTATACCAAAACATTAGTACATGTTAAAAAGTTAAAATCCACAAAATAGCCATTAATTTAATCAATGTATTAATATTAAAATTACATGCTTACAATTAATTTTTCAGGAGGTAGCATGGCAATATTTTTATTGCCTAATAATCAAGTTTTTGATCATTAAAATGAAATTAAATTAAGATGGAATTCAATTTGACAGGACAATCTCATTGCTTTTTATATTCACCAATTCTAAGAACCTCAACTGAAAAACATACATATTTGGAAACTGGAAAAATTATTTAGTTGCTTTTTGTGATAAGTTCTGAGAAATCATTATTAATCAAAATATGATAAATGACTTTGAATAACAAACTTTTGTTTCAAGAGGTCATCTGAGGTGATCTCTCAATTCCGTTCTTCTAATGTGTCATGTAATCTGGTAATGTTTGCAATAACAGGGGATGAAAGCGTTTCTTAGCAATACAAAAGTGGCGTCCAATTTGGAAAAAGATTTATAAAGACCTTATAGTTTTGTTGTCCTTTAACAATGCCTTTATAATCTAACACACCGTGGTCAAGGCTTGCTGGCTGATGCCCTAATTTTACTATCCATGAGTTCCTTCTGTTCTGCATGTGGAATACTGACATAAATGGATTTGCGAGGATAGACTAAGGCTGTCCCATTGAGCTGATAGACCTCAATATTCTATTATGCAAAAGCAGTCTCTTTTGATGCATATAACATTAACTGTTAAAGGTTTTAACAGTTAAAAAAAAACTCTAAAATTATTCTTTGCCTTAATCAAAAAGGGAAGGCTTTCAGCATAAAAGAAAATGGATTTCAGTATGAAACCATCTTTATTTGTTTTAATTTCCTGATTCTAGACAAATATCAGAAAACGTTTCAAGAGTTCAGTGGCCTCTTTTTACAATGATTGATATGTTTTTACAGCTTTATGTCTGCCTGATGTCTTCTGAACATCTGGGGTGGCATGGGGCGGAAGATAATGGATGGAGGCTATGCGGTCTTGCTTTCTGTGATACAGTCTGACTATGTCTAACAAGTCCTTATTTTGCACCAACTGTGACTTTAGTATTCTTTGTGCTTATTCCTATAAATCACTTCCAGACTGTGTCATGAACTTACTTATAAGTTTTAAAATCTCTACTCCAGTTGTTAGTTAGCAAAGACTGGCAGGACAAAAGGTCCCCATGGTCACAGTGTTTAGCTAACATATTATATATAAATGCCAACTAACATCACATCAGAAAGTTATCTATTCAGAGTGAATAGAACAGATTTTATGATAGTCATTATAAAATTTGCTGCCTTAAGTTTTAGTTATATCAGTAATTTTACAATGAACTATTTTATTTAACAGAAGCACCTTCCCAGTTTTTTTGCTTGTATTGTCTCTGCTTATTATTTACATTATTTGGCTTTGGATATGATAAGGTTATTTACAAAGTATTCCAGCAATTATAAACTTTGAAAGTAAATAAAACATGATAAATGAGTATTCTAAAGTTTTAGCATTTTTTTCCAATTAGAGTGGTAACAAGTTTCTAAACTGCTTAAACATCATTTCTACTTTGTTTTATTCTTTGGAAGTTTCACAATGATGCTTGAGGTCAAATAGTGTCACATTGGAATCTGGGAGCATCTCCAAATCTACAGAAATTAGTTTGTTTTTGTTTATAGTTTCATAAAAATTTAAACTTCAAATATTTTTCATAATATTTTCAATATTTACTTTGCAGCTGTTACTTTTATAACACTTACAGAAAATTAAGATTACTAATTAGTGTGTCTCCCTTAAGACATAAGCAAATTTCATCATAGTCAAACTGTGTAACATTAATAATAATGCTAGTAATAGCTACAACTCAGTATTTATACTGTGTGCCATATACTGTTTTCAGCACTTTAATCATGTTAACTTTTTGTCCCTTCATTCCATATTTAAATAGCTTTCTCTTAGTTGCATTAACATTCTCTTCTTTAAACCACTGACCCAAAATAGGTTCAATAAAGAAGAAATATAGATAGATGATAGATAGATAGATAGATAATCGATACAGATATAGATAGATATAGGTATTGATATAGATGTAGATAGAGATACACACACAAGGCACAAAAAAACAATTCCAACTAATCTTATTTTATTTATGCAAAATTGGCTGACATAATATTAACTTCTTGAAGTGGAGTCACAAAACCGTGATGGAAAAAACCAGAATAACATACACATCAGTTCAGCATATGAAAACCGTGCTCCTGACTTATATCATCTTGCTGTCCATACTTGCAAACAATAAGATTATAATGTTTTGTTTTAAGGGCTTAATTCTTTCTGGGCTTTCTGAGCACCACATCTATAATTCACCAGGTCATAGTAATGCAGATTACTTTGTCACGACTTTAGCTGCATCATAAAGCAGCAACACATTTATTAAATCTTGCTGTCGGTGGATTGGTTATATTTCTCTAATGCACATGAAAATAAATACCCAAGTATTAGAATAACGATTGCATATATGTAATGCTTACGCTTTCATAAAATATACAAGTTACCTGTAAAATTCTTCTAATAATTTTATGTGCTCCTTTGAGCTGAGGGGATATAATAATGTCGCTTGACTTATGCATAGCAGTTGTGTATGCCAGTCATGCCTTTGTTAAGGTTTGTGTTATCCCTTTGAGAGTGAAAAGAGGATGGGATGAGGGTGGGTTTGAAGGAGGACAGACTAGAGAAAATTCCACACTTACATCTCAGGAAAAATCTTTTTAAAAAATCCACCAATAAGAATATGTCAATATGGTAGCTATTAGTCCCAGGACTGATGACTGCACACAAATGATTGCAACAAATGAAGATTTTATCGTCCCCTCTCTGACTTTCTAAAATGACACGGAAGCTTGCATGTTCTGGGCGCCATTCCCAGAAGGATAGCGTTCTGTCCAAAACTCCACAGATGCTCTTCTGGGAACGAGATGGCGGCATTGGCAACACAGATGAGCTGACAGTGTGTGACCATTCCTGGAAGCTCTGCCTTCTGGAGATGAGACTTTCAAGAAAAACACTGAACTTAATTCTGTTCTGTTCTTCACATATCCTATACATTTTTAAAACTCACAGGTTAGTATTGTGTGGAAGGAAAAGCATGTTTGTAATTGTTTGGAGAAATTACTGATATGCTTTTTTTTTTTAATTGGAGACACAATAGATTGAGTTATCAAAGACTGGAGTTTCTGAGGCACCGTATAAAGAAAAATTGCAAACAGTTACTTTACACCCACAAACAGACCAATGAATTATTGGTCTGCCTGAGAAACTAATTATTGTTTTGCCTGAGAAACTATAAAATACTTTTAAAATAAAACAGTTGTTGACAATACATATGTCCTGCCTTATCATGATTACTTATATCTTATAGTGATTATATATTAGATTCATAGGCTGATAAATTTTAAAAAGTAACCTTGGTAATCATCAACCAAAATTCTTCATTTTATAGGTCCTTAGAGATTAAGTGAGCTTCTCAGATAAGCCAGCCATGACACAGATGGAGAGCCCCTGATTCAAGGGTAACAATTTATTATCTCCTTTGAGAAGTCTAGAAAACCTATGAAGGTATTATTATATTCATTTTGAAATCAAGAAATGGAAGCCCAAACAATTTAACCAAATTGTTTTACAAAATATATTTAGCAGGATTGCAAAACTTTAAAACCACTTAAAAGTCTTTAGGAAACAAATTCGTTAAATAATTCCTCAATTAGTTGACATACTAATTGCAAAGAATGAAGTTTTGTGATTCACAAAGTTTTTGTTTTTATATGCATAAGAAATAAATGTATTATTCTTTAATGCAAACATCAATCATGTAGCTCTCAAGTTTCTTCACATTAGTGAAATCATTCATGAATCAAGAAATATAATAAATTGCAATATCATGATTCAGTTGGTTCTTGAGGTTTTGGTGTAATTTTCAGTTTATATGTCAGTCTCTCATACATGATAGCAGGGTGATCAAAGGTAGGGATTGGTCACACTGTATTTCTCCTTAAATGTGTGATTTCCGGCACAGAATCTAGTAGATACTAGGCTTTCAGGAAATGTGGAAATGAACGGTTCAGGATGTATAATCATAAAGAAAAGTGCCATTGCATTTCAGTAATTACATCAAAATTAGATACAGAAGGCAAAGAGAAACTGATATATAATCTCAGTCTGATACCAGGTCATAAATTTATTTGCCAACTTGGACAATCAGTGTTTCAATCCAAATTATTGAGCACTTTCATGGTACAAAGCTCTCTTTAGTCTCACATTTTCCCCCCATTTATTATGTATAAAGAATAGTCATTGAAAATGACAATACAAGATGGTGAGATAATATGGCTACCCAAGTTAATTGATTTTTCCATATGTTTGTTTCAATATATGAGTTGCTTGTTAAGAATGAACACTTTTGACAATTTTCTAGAAGTTGTTCATTTTCTATTTCAGCATTCATTTTTTCTAATACTTATAGCATGTTTATTAAAAAATGGGAAAGAAACTAAGACATTCACAAATCAATCATTTCATTTTCCAGGAGTAAAATTATAAAGATATAAAGTGGCGATGCCTATATCACGTATGTCCAAGCACAAGGGCTTCTGATAGACTATCTAAAAAAACAAAGCAAATACATATTAGATATATTTCTATAGCTTCAATTGCCTTACTTGGAACAGATATGTTTGTGTATTACTTAGCCAGTATGTTAAGGCTTGACAGAGCATGTCTTGTCTACTGAAATGTCAGGTTCCTATATTTTATCGTGGAGTAGTGCCAGTAAAAAAAAAATCTCTTTTCTTCTTATGATTATATTTGGCAGACCTATTGTTCTGTGCATTTGCAGGTAGCAGTCACTCAAATATAATGATCTAAACAGATTCCAAACATTGATTTCTTGGCAAAGATTCTCCTACTGCCCCAGAAAAAAATAATGCATGAAAAACCATTATACATTATCTGTGTTCTCTCTGTGCTGTGTGTGTGTGTGAGTGTGTGCGTGCGCACGCATGCGCGCTGCTCTAGCATAGCGCTCTTTTTTTTTTCAGAGAAACAATAACACAAGCCTGCTCAAATAAATGAGCATGCTGAAATCAACTATAATTCTCCAACTATTGAAAAACAAGTTAATACAACAATGCAAAAGGAAAGGAAAACAGAATCATGGAAGGGGCAAAGTATTTTATCATTTTGTATAATATGAGTAATAACACTGCTTACTCTATGGAAGAAATGTGACTTAATCTTCATAAAGCAAGTCAGAAAAATGTTCATAATGACTTATGTTAAAAGGCATAGTGAGACTGGAAATTACATGTGGTAGAAGTTTTCATTCCTTAATTTTTAAATTCCTCATTCAACTAATACTATTGAGTATCTACTTTGTACCAAGTACTCATAGAAACTAAAATATGTTTCAGTAAATAAACATGTAAGCTCTTGCTGAGCTTACATGCTAGTGGACAATGGTAAAAGCAGATAAATTAACAAATAAACACATGCTTTGTTTAATGATATTAAACACTACAGAGAAAAGAAGAGGTAGGTAATATATAGTCAGTAATAAAGTAATAACTTTGTATGATGATAGATGGGAACGAGATTTGCAAGGAATTGGGAGGTGGAGGAGGTGTGTATGGAAACTGATGTGTGGATGAGCACACCAAGAGCATCTAATTGTGAGCATAGTCTGATGGCATCAGTAAAGAGATGGTGAACAGAGATCTGGAAGTGGCTATTGAGATAGTAGGAGAGAAACACGCTACCATTTGAAAGCACCCTCAGAAAGATCCATTTTTTAGTTAGAAATAAAAAAAGGAACATTCAGTAAGGAAGTTCAGGATGTGCGGGGTTTTGCTTCAAGGTTACTACTTTATCCACTAACTTATGCAGATCCTAGTAATACAGAATTGAGGCTATTCCCCAACTATTCTAAATAAAATTAGCACCTTTTATATTTTTGTATTTTCATTGTATGAAGCAATACAATGTGCAGTAAGTGTTTGCTTTTTTGTTTGTTTTTGGTTAGCTGATTAGGAATGCTTAACTAAACTGCTTGAATTGGTGACTATACATCTTGACATGTAGCTATAATTAGAGAAACAGAAAAATCAACTGTAAACAGAATATTATTACACAAGACAGACCACATAAAAAATTGTTTATATGGCTTATCCTGTGAGAAGCTGACCATGCACCAACCATGTGAAAGATTGGTATTAATCTCTATATCTTTAAAACTATTATTCAGTGAAACCAGAACCTTCATTAAATGTGAGAGCATTTGAAGGACAATGTGTGCTTTTGCCTTTTTCAAAAACAGCTGGATTTGCTTCCAGTTACTTCGTATTTTTATACTTTTTAAAAATCAGACTAAATTTCAAATACTCATAATTTTGCAAAATGAACAAAGGCAAAGAAGAGTTTACTGGTCCACTATTTAGTTATGATTTATATCCCCATAGTTTCCAGGACCATATTTCCAAACTCTTGCTTCTCCTAATTATACTACATAGCCACTCATTAGCAACATTTTATAAATAAAACTACTATCTCTATTAGCTCTTCTTTTTGTGGACTCTTTATTACTTTCCAAAATTTGTTTTCTTTTCTTCCTAGACATAGTAAGATTGCATTTCCTAGCCTCATTTGCAGTTGGTTGCAGTTCGGCCATGTGACTAAATCCTGTCCAATGGGGTATAAGTGGAAGGAATAGGTACCACTTCTAGCTTAGCCCATTTAAAAACTACTGCCCAATCTCCAGCTTTTTCACTGTCTCCCTCTGTGAGCTACATACACATAGAGAGCCCATGAGACATTCTGAACACCCTGGGTAATAAAGTACCTACAAGATAAAAAGAACCTGTATCCTTGAATCATAGCACATAGAGTCAGCCACATGACAGCAGCACTGCTTTGTTATATGAGTGCAAAATAACTTTATTAGCATCAAACACTGAGATTTTTGTGGGTTTTTTGATAGCAATAAGCCTTCCCTAACTATGTATTTCTATTTTACCTGACATTCCTATTTTTGTAATGCCCACCAAACATACCAGACACAGAAGGACCGAGAGTATGAGCAGATACAGTAGTGTTCCTAGTCAGTTTTTCTTTCCCAGTCACCCAATGTAATTAATTGCCAAGTGATCTTAATTTTACAGCCACAATATTTTCCTTTTTTGTCTTCCATCTCTCTAGCTAAATAGATATAAACCACACTTAAAAGTACATGGCTTGGGCCCGCTGAGTGGCGCATTGGTTAAAATTTGGCTTGGGAAGCCAGCTCTGAGCAGCAGGGCCCCACTTCGGATCCCACATGAGGGCCAGTGACACTGCGCCCTCTACATCTAAGATGCTGAACAGCAGCTAGACCCAGAGCTGGGCTGCCGTGAGTCGTTAGTGATGGTGTAGGCTGCAGTGGGGTGGCAGTGGGCTGCCGTAAGTTGCCGTGAGTGGCTGGCAGCCAGCGTGAGGGCCGGCGTGAGCTGCCTGTGAACTGCCGTGAGCGGCAGTCCAATGTCTGGGGACAGATCTGCCTCACCTAGGAAGAGTGCAATGATAATACCAACATGGGCCAGTGAAGCGATATCCTCCACAACTAGACTGAAGAACAAAAGGACAGCATCTTTTCTGTTCCCCTTCCCCGATTCCCCCAATGCTGTTCCCCTACCCCAATTCCCCAATAAAGTCTTTAAAAAAAAAGTAAATAGTTTATTTATCACCTTCTCCATGAGGCCCTCCTAAAATTCCCACATTTATAATTAACTTTTGAATTTACTACAAATGTATATACTTCAGCATTTCTAACAATAAGTTCTGCTTTTATTGTTAATAAGGCTGTATCAGATTTCTATTGCTATATAACAAGTTACCATTAACTCTTAAAACAATATGCACTTATTACATCACAGTTCTATAAATCAGAGTCATTCAGGGCATGACTAAGTTCTGTCTTCATTTTATCACAAGTTTGAAATCAAAAGGTTGCTAAGACTGAGCTCTTGCCTCAAGACTCTGGGGAAAAAATTGCATCCAACTGCATCCTGCTGTTGCCACAATTCAGTTCCTTGTGGTTGTAGTACTGAGGTCTTGTTTCCCTGCTAAGTAGACCTACTCCATCTTCAGAGCATTGGATCCTTTGTGTACTTTAAAACTCTGACTTTTTCTTTTATCAATAGCTGGACAAAACTCTGCTTTTAAACGGCTCATATTATTAGTTTAGGATTATTTCCCTTTCTTAAAGTCATCTGTACCACACAGCATAATCTAATCCCAGCAGAAAATCCATCATATTCATAGTCCTGAGGATTATTCAAAGAATATGCATCAGGGTTGGGAAATCTTGAGCACCATATTAGAATTCTACCTACTATAAGCAAGCACCTTAAAATTAAAAGAAGAAATTCTGTAAGCACTAGGTCATTGAACTTTAGCTTTACTAAAGTATAGGTTAGGTGTATCAAGAATTATTATCTCATAGGTAAACAATAAGAGGTTCAATGTATGTAAGCAACTTGACCTTATTCTTGTAGTAATAATGAATATGGAGAAAGGGTTTAAAGAGAAACATTTTGACTTCAGGTCCAATATTCTCTTTACAACACTTAAAAAAGTGTTGTACATGGGCTTGTATGTCTATTATCATTATTGTGTTGCATGTTATTGATTATAAAGTGCCAATACTGAAGTATCACATAGGTATACAAAGTTAGAATTTGCTAAATGATTTTATATAATTTCCACTGTTTAATGTAATCTTGGAGAGCAGGGGCTAATTTCTTTATTTCTCACATGTATTCATTATTGCAGACTGTCATAATAAAATATTATGACTGGGTGTTGTCAAAAATAAACATTTATTTTCTCACATTCCTGGAGTCTGGAAATTTGATGTCAGAGTGCCAGCATGGTTAGGCTCTGGTGCGAGCTCTTTTCCTAGCTTGGAGATGGCACCTCCTGGCTGTGTGCTCACATGTTGAAAGACAGAGAAAAAGAAAGAGAAATCTCTGTTTCTTCCTATTTTTAGTAAGCACAGATTCTTTCAGATTAGAACCCCACTCTTATGACCTCATTTAGCCATTATTACCTCCTAAAATCCCTATTTCCAAATGCAGTCACACTGGGAATTAGAGCTTCAACATATAAATTTGGAAGAGGGACGCAATGTGCTCCATTGTACCACATTACCAAGCTTGGAACATACAACATTGAATAAATATTGACTGATTTCCATTTTGAATCCATCGACTGATACCTGGTCAAGCGAGACCCATGGTGAATAGGATGAAATAATACATACTCCAACTCACTCTTGTTTTAATGAAATTTATTAGGTAACATTGGTTAATAACATTATATAAGTTTTAAGTGTAAAATCCTATAATACATTATCTGTATATTGCATTGTGTGGTCATCACCCAATGTCTAGTTTCCCTCCATCACCATACATTCGACCCCATTTACCCTCTTCATCCCCGCCACCACCCTCTTCCCCTCTGATAACCTTCATACTGTCTCACTCACTCTTCATTCTGATGGTTAATGGAAAATACTTAGCAAATAAAAACTGTTAAAACTTTTTTTAAACTCCCTATAGCTAGAGATAAAACTTTTATAATTAAAAACAGAATGGTTACTAACTCTCATTTTTGCTAGAAGGCTTAGACTTCACTCAGAACTCGAAAATCTCAGTGCTTCAACAGTTTCATGTAAATTACCTCCAGTTAAAAACTATTGATCAGAAAGAAAAATGATGCTTGAGGTAGCCATATAATAACTTGTCTAGAATATATATATTCAGTAACTTAAAATTGCCTATATTCTGGGCATTACTATTTTTAGACATGACTTATGGTGCTTAATGTGTGTATTGGCACTGGGGACTATGGGAATAATACTCAAAATTCTTCTTCAAATAGCATTGCAGAGCCATGATATAGTTTGATATTACAATGGAAATCGCACTGTGTGCCCTTCACGCATTAAGCTACAAAATACACTGATTCCACCATGGCACTATTATGACAAAATCAGAACAGAGGAATTCTAAACTCATTAACTTATAGAGGGATGGTATTTGTTTTCCCTTTGCCAAATCAAGAAGCAATTAACCTTAAAATGTTTCTTTTGGGAAAGACTGGCTGACCATTGCTTTGACCTACTTTGGTAACTCACATGTTCTTATGCAAATGCTCCTATGGAATTGTGGAAAATACATTTGAGCACATTATAAAAATGAGGAGGAAATCGCAAGAAAATTAACATTTTTAGGTATTAGATATAGTCATTAGCAATATTCAGAAATAGTCTGACAGCTTTCACTACGATTTCCTACTCTCTTGTTTAAAAAAAAAATCTGTTCTAAAAAAATACAGTCAGCTAGGTTATAATTAACGTGGCTGTCGAAAGGTATTATATATCATCAGCTGCTTAGCATCCTAAGGCAGACAAAGAGTACCAATACTATTGTTTTCAGTCTTATCAGGTCAAAGCAGTAGCAACATTAATTAGAGTTATTGTCACGACAATGTTTAAAGCCTATAAGAGTAAACTGTCAGATGTTTGCTCCTGCATCTTTTATTTTAACATCATTAAGGGAGGGGGAAATTTTTTATTTATAAATTGGCAAGCATTTTCTCATAGTATGTGTCCTTACAATGTCCCTTTTTGTATTTAATAACCAATGAGTAGCAGCTGAACTACCAGTTCTACCATATTGTTAACAGTCTAATGAGTTTATTTTAATTAGTTAATAATATATCAAACCATTAAGATTTCAAAGCATGAAAGTCATGAGAATCACAACTAAATATTTGTGGAAGGGATTTTTCCTACATAAATTACCATATTGTAGGAAAAAGATACATTTACATTTTACAAAAATGCCAAATAATTGATTATAAAAATGATTAGAGCTTATTACTGAAAGCATCAAGCTTGCAGGAACATTTATCATTTAACTGTGAACATAAATTCTGTTCTGATTTCTCTGTTTTTCTTTTTTTAAGTAGTATGGTACATGGCTTTCAACAAGGAAAATACTTTATGTGTAATAAATGTTGTTTTAATTGAGAAAAAATAGATTGACCTCTCGAGTTTTTATATATTCATTGTCCCTGTACAGTTTTTACTTAGAGGAATCATTCCGAGTAAAATAAGATGCTTATCTCAATACCAATAAATCTAGTTCATGAAAATAAGCATGAATTATTTTGTCCTGTTTTGGCAAATATATGGCTTAAAAAATGAAGAATATTTGTTTTGACCCTGGCTGCTAATTTATTCACTTTATTTATGTTAATTATCCAGGGAATTATGTTCACTTCTTTAAGAAAAAAATTCTTGTTGCATACTGACTTCCAGGCCATGGCATATGCAACTCCAGATAATAAGATAAAAAGTGATTACTTTTCTATTTTGACACACCAGTCCAAGAACATTATGCTGCATTTAATGAAGTATAGGGCATTGATGCCTTTAGGATATATACAGGCAGTCCTTGACTTAGGTGGCTTAGCTGTCCATTACACACAAATAATCAACCAAGAATGACTAGTGCCTTCTCGAAAATCTGCTTCTCTTCCCCAACAGCCCCTTTTTCATTATTTCTGCTCACTCTTTCTGCACGATAATGCCTGAAGTAATCTGTCTTCTTTCTTGCAATGCACACTCTCTCCTGGAACTCATAGTCTTAACTCTTCACCTAATTTACAAGAAGAGCTCATGATCATGGGCCTGGACTAACTGTCAGAGGCAAGAAAATGTAAGAAAAGGAGGCAAGCATGTGCATCTCCATTAATTTTTCGCTGTTCCTCTTCAGTCCCACCTGAGGTCGCTGCCTCCCAAGAACATCTCAGGTCCTCGGGACATCCAATTTCTGTTGACTATTTATCTTTATAGCTAATTTTCCTCATAGCTATTTGGCAAATATCCATTAAGCCCTATCTCTTTACTCCAGAATTCCAAATCCTACTCAACATCTTATGAAAAGAAAATATATTTAAAGAATGTTAAAGGTCGGCCAAGTGGCTCAGTTGGTTAAGAGCTCGGTCAAGAGTGCAAGCTCTGAGCAACAGAGTCGATGGTTCAATTCCTGGCCCGAGCTGCGCTGCCACTGCGGCTGAGCTTTCAACAGGTGGCAGGATGACTCAGCTAAAAAAAAAAAAAAAAAAAAAAAAAAACACAAATTTACTTCTCACAGTCCTAGCCACTAGAAGGGGCTTAATAAATGTGAGTTATCTTTTTTTTCCCTCCCACTCCCAACTCTACTGAAAAAAAAAAAAAAAAGAAAGTTAAAGAAAAAACGTTAAAGAAAAGAAAGAGCGAAATGAAGAGGTGGGGGGAGAGATGATAGAGATGAGAGAGAGAGAGAGAGAGAGAGAGAGAGAGAGAGAGAGAGAGAGAGAGATTACTTCTACTTTAATGAAACTTTAGTCTGTTAATGAGGCACTTCCAAAGTTGACAGAAGAGTGAAGGTAGCCATTTCATGAGGCACTCAGCAAGAAGAAAATAACAATAATATCTGACCTGGGGGCCGGCCGAGTGGCGCGATGGTTAAGAACTCGCTTGGGATGCCAGAGGGCCCCGGTTCGGATCCCACATATGAGGGCCAGTGACACTGCCCTCTACAGCTAAGATGCTGAACAACAGCTCAACCTGGAGCTGGGCTGCTGTGAGTCGCCGGCAATGGCGTAGGCTGCAGTCCCTGTGGCAGTGGGTTGCCATGGGCTACCGTATGTAGCCAGCAGCCAGCGTGAGCGGCCAGCAGCCGCAGTGAGCGGCCGTCCAGAAGCCGGCGACTGATCTGCCTCACCAGAGAAGAGCGCAATGATGGTGCCAACTTGGGCCAGTGAAGCAACGTCCTCCACAACTAGACTGAAGAACAAAATGACAGCAACTTGTCTGTTCCCCTTCCCCCAATTACCCAGCACTGTTCCCATCCCCCCAATTCCCCAATAAAAATCTTTAAAAAAAATAAAATAAAAAAATAATAATATCTGACCTGGCAGAGCTAGAAGGATTTGGGGAAAGAGGTTATGACCCCACTGATTCTTCCCTACCAGTCCAAGCTCCTGGAGTCTACCGCTCATTGTTTCATTTCCACTAGAGTCTTTCATTGTCTCAGACCTACCCTCCTGAACCCCTCCCCATGGCATCAGACCACTGGCACCAAGGTTGTTATTCTCCCTGACTGTGAATGAGGAGCACGATGGTGGAAAAGCGAGAGACCTTGATTCACTGGAAGGGCGTAAATTGTTTTCCTGCTGCTCAGGTTCTGCAGTGCTGTGTGAACAGTGCTGAACTTCTGACATTTAGGAAAATAAATAGGTTTCTGTGCGCCAGGGTAAGAACATAACCAAGACAGATAAACTATTCCTCCAGGCAAAATGCATTTTGAATTTCAAACACTTAAGTTACCTATAAACTTTTGGAACAGTTTGTGGTTATAAATTGGGTGCTGTTTTTTATTCTTCCCAAGAAATAACAGCAACACGTTTATTGAGTTCCTCTGAAACTCTAGCTTGTTCATCTTTGAGAAAGCTTTGTCTGGTAGTAGAGAGCCTTGGGAACAGAAGCAACATAAATCCCAGTGTAAAATTTTGCTTCTATTTTGTCCCTTTTTTCAACATGGAATCCTTCACCCTTTCTTTGTGTGATATCCCTTCTTACGTTTAATCCCTGGTCATTGGTATATATAGTAGAGGGAGATGTAATTTGTTAAAAAGCAGTACCTGTAAACTGGACTTTGTAAGCTTAAATCCTTCAAGCAAAGTAACACCTACTTCAGCCAGAGCAGAAAAAGGATACTGTTGTTAACATTTTTGAAAAGCAGTAGCTTAAAGTGTGATATCTCATAATGGAATATACATTTCAACAGAGGTCCCAAGGATCAAAACCTTAAAGCCAGAGGAAAGAGGCATTCTAGCAGGTAACCAATTAGAAGTTAATTGGAGGGAACCTGCAGAAAACACTTCTGCAGGTGAAAGAAAGAAAATTAGCATTGAATGTATTTGCAAAAGTGATCAGGGCTCTATACATATGAGGCTTATCCCTTTATTTTTTCAGGAAGTATTTACTAAGCACCTGTATGTTCCTAGTGAGTGCCACATTAGGGCTGAGGAATGCAATGATGAGTAAGATGTAGGTCCAAAGAGGAAATATCCCATTTGAAAAATGGCAGATAAGCTAAGTCCTTCAACGGCACTCGCTAATGCAATGACAGTGGCACAGGTCTAGCTGGAAGGTCCTTTGACATGTGCTCTTTGCAGAGAGGTTGGAGGCAACAGTTCTTAGCTATGGAAACATTCAAAAGGGCTAAAAGAGCTTGTTTCTCCAAAGAGACTATTGCAGACAGCATTCGCTCCTCTGGCAAGGCACAAATGGAGTGCCTTGGTTCTCAGCAAGACCATACTTTTCTCATAAGCTTTCACTGGCACATTTTTATTAGCAACAAAAGGCTCCAGGAGCTCACCTACCCAGAACAATTTACAAGTTCTTTCCCTTGTTCTTTCCTCTTTCCCTAGAAACACTCAGGCATTCAAGTTGCTGCCCGCAGCTCACGCACCACTCTCTATTTTGCTGGAGAAATGAGAGAAATAAGACATAAGGAGTGTATTTGACTGTTACTGCTTGGCATTAAATAAGCACTAGGGCTCGATTTTTACCTGACACCTTTGTTATAAGAATTTGGCTCCATCGCAGGTCTTCTTTCTGTGTTTGAATCTATTTGCCCTCCTGTGTCTTCACCACAGTTATCTTTCCACACAAGGGGGATCACATTCTGCGTTATGATGCTACTCATTTGAAACCTTGAACACAGCCCCAATATTTATTCACTTAATGAAAATTTGTTAGATGCTACAACCCAGGCATTGTGCTTGGTGTTGGGGTATAACTGAACAAGACAGGGTTCCTGTCTTCAAGAGACTTATAATCAAGTCTAGAAATAAGCATAAAACAATTAATTATACAATTCTTTGAAAAAGTCAATGAGAGGGGATGGGATGTTATAAGCCTCGTGGGCTTCATTCCACTTCTTTACTTTTACTCTGTGAAATTGTGCCCCCTTTACAAAAAAAATAGCATATAAATACCACCCCCTCCACCCCTGTCTCTGACTATTTTCTGGATAAGCAAATTCAAAAATGGGTCCTCAAAATGAGATTTTGGAATTGCTTTCTCCCTGTTCTGATGGATTTTAAGGCACCACTATTAGTGGGTCAGTATTAACATTTGGCATATGGTAGCATCACAACGTATGGTTGAATGAAATGAAATTAAGGTAAAAAAAATAGGCACTAGGATATGTAGCAGCTGTATCACTTTAAAGACACAGAGCATGTATCATTTTAAGGAGTTTGAAATGGACTGGCTTGTTTTAACTGCAATGAAAGCCTTATAAGTGGAAAATTACAAGATAAGGGTATTTCACTGCCAATTTAGGTGAATTATAAAAAAAACACTTTTGTAGATTTTGTAAATTTATAGTAACTGTCATTGCCTGCAGCTGCTGACTATGAGAGAGAGAGAGAGAGAGAGAGAGAGAGAGAGAGAGAGAGAGACCAGGATCTTACTCTAAGGTGTCTGAGCTGCAAAAGGCACTGATCTTGGGACACCACGTGACCACTGAAGGAGCCCATCACGAGCTGGGAATTAGGAAATCCACGAAACAATAGACGCTGAGTGGTGATTCATAATACAGTAAAATTATATATTTGGGACTAGGTCAAAACAGGTCTAGAAGGCAAAAAGTACACTACATGAACAGTGAAACAGATAACTTCTCAGCCATTTCTGTTATACTTATGACTTCTCTTCAACTCATGCCTACAGCTAGTAGAGAGGTAAGTGTTCCTTTCAGCCAAATAATAGAGGAAAGAACTTGAGCCGAGTGCACTGGCTACATTTGGCTAAAGGTTGGTGCTAGCCAAAAATGGACAACTGATGCCTTGCAGCCTTACAGGACGTGACAGTGGTCAGTGCCGCCAGCTGTGCACTTGATTGTCTAATTTGTATATGAGGAGAAGTGACCTGAGGTAGTCATCTCTTTGCTGCACAATGGATCCATGAAAAGAGTTTCTGCAGTGATGTTTATAAAATAAACCCAACAGCAAGGGCTCTTTCCCCCCCCCCACTCCTGTAAGTTTCACATTTCAGCAATTCAGATAGACACAAAGCCCTCTATGACTTTTTCTTGAGAAAAAATAGCCAGGCACTTGGTTAATGGTAAATTATAATAAACATTTTACACTCTAGAGGAGACAGAGATTTGTCTCTATTGGAATAAACACTTATTTCATCTATGTGTTGACTTTTCTTACCACAGTGCCCACGCAAGGAACACTAGCTTGGGGCTACTATGTGTTTGCCACCAATTAAAGGAAACCTTGCACCAACAAGTTATAGTCAAACTGATTTAATCATATCCTCTCTATATAATTACTGAGCCTTAATGTCTTGGTAGCTTATTTGCCTCTGCTGGCATCTGATCTTACCTTGTGCTTGTAGCTTTGAATTGGACAATTACTTCATTCAGCTCTTGGCATATATGGTTCTAATACTATGATTCCATATACTTGGCTTCTAGTTGTGCTTCCCAAAATGTTTGACATTCTAATATTGCATCATAAAAACTCACACTTAGGCTTATTTTAACCCTGTGTTGTTTTATTTGACTTATATTACTACAAGTTAATAATTAAGACATTTTAAATAATGCTACAAATATATTAAATATTCTGCTTCTATTGTGAAAATAAAATGTAGATAGCTTCCTCATCTGTAAAATGAAGATTGTGTTTTTGCTGTACAGATTAAATGAGGTAACACATATGACGTTCTCAGAAGAATGCCTGCCATATATAAGCCATTGTAAGTAGTTTTATTGGTATTTGTATGTATAGCATTCATAAGGAACTCAAAATATGAATAACTGTATATATATACTAGAAAAAGTAAATCAACAGCAATGAACTTCAACTTCAATTTATCCATTGAGACTGAGATATAGCAACCACTAGGTAGATGATAAATAGATGCTAGATAGATGATAGATAGATAGATAGATAGATGATAGATAGATAGATAGATAGATAGATAGATAGATAGATATCCAGCCTTCTATTGAACTGTCATGAACCTTAAATTTAAAATTTTAATTGCTGCTAAAACATCTTTTTGGATACCCCATGGAAATGAATCATAATGCAGCCAAACATGTGGTAAGATGTCAGCCTCAGTATGATTCCTAATCAGATGAAATAACTCCTAGTTTTCCTGCCAAGAAGAGTCCTTACCTTTTTAAAAACACCACTTAATCATCTGGCTACAGATTATAGATCACTTTTCTTCCAAGCATGTAGCAGACTTCCAAGTTGAAAAAGAAACAGCTGTATACATGTTTTATGGCTTAATGTTATCACATACCAAAAGACATATTTTGCTCTTAACTCTTCCTAATTGATAGGTACATGCAGAAAGCTATTAAATCTTTTAATATCCTAGATGTTAAAAATCTTCATGCTTTCAAGCCTTTCCATAAATTATTCCCTCTTCCTGTAATATTTTAAACTGTTTTTTCTAAGACTCTGCTCAAATGCCACTTCCTTGTGAATGTAATTCCAAATTAAAGAGTGAAACAAAAATCTTTGAAAAAATTTTGCACAATATGCCCTTAACCCCAACTTCTGACATATTTATCCCTCAACACCTCATACCATCAAACTTTTATACAAATATCACTTTCTTAGACAGTCCCTCCCCAGACGCAATTAGTAGTAATTTCCTGTGGCTGCTATACAAAGTGCACAAACTAGGTGAATTAAAACAATAGAATTTATTTTCTCACAGCTGTTCAGGCCAAAAAAAGTCCAAAAATAAGTTTCACTGAGCCAAAATCAAGGTTTTCACAGGGTCACACTCCTGCTAGAGTCTCGAGTGGGGAATCCACTCCTTGCTTCTTTCACCTCTGGCGGCAACCAGCATTCCTTGGCTTGTGGTTGCAACCTTCCAATCCTCAAAGCCAACATCCTCAAAAGTCTCCCTGTTCCCTTCTCCCCTTGCTTTGATAAGTATATTTGTAAATGCATTTAAAACCCACCCAGGGCTAGCTGAGTGGCACGATGGTTAAGAACTGGCTTGGGATGCCAGAGGACCCCAGTTTGGATCCCACATATAAGGGCCAGTGACACTGCCCTCCACAGCTAAGATGCTGAACAACAGCTCAACCTGGAGCTGGGCTGCTAGGAGTCGCTGGCCACAGCTTAGGTTGCAGCCCCTGTGGCAGTGGGTTGCCATGGGCTACCATGTGTAGCCAGCAGCCGCCATAAGCAGCCATCCAGAAGCCGGCTACTGATCTGCCTCGCCAGAGAAGAACACAATGATGGTGCCAACTTGGCCCAGTGAAGCAACGTCCTCCACAACTAGACTGAAGAACAAAACGACAGCAACTTGTCTGTCCCCTCCCCCCAATTCCTCAGCACTGTTCCCATCCCCCCAATTCCCCAATTAAAAAAAAAATCTTTAAAAAAAAAACAAAAAAAACCCACCCAGATAATCCAGGATAATCTTCGCATCTCATGATCCTTAATCACATCTGCAAAGTCTTTGCCATATAGAATAACATTTACAAATTCCAATGATTAGGACTTAATATCTATGTGAATGATTATTCTGCCTACTACAACATTAAAAAATAATAATGGTGAAGATTACCACCTCTGCTTGCTGACATTCATATGTCCTGTTCTTTGCTTTATTCTCCTTCAAAGCAGTTATAGGTATCTAACATATTACATATTTTATTTATTAATCATGTTTTATTTTTGTGCACCACTTTAGAATGTCAACTCCATGGAATCAGGAATATTTGTCCATTTTTAAACTAATAGTTCCTCAAAGAATATTTGTTGAAAAATTAAGGAGAGAAGGAAGAAATAAATGAGTAATTACATTTTGAAATTTACTTCTTTATATTTAGTTATAGAGCATATATTTAGACCTTGTAAGTAAATTCTATAAGAGTGAATTTTCTAGCACTCTTGTTCAAAAATATCTTTGATCACTCTTTTCTGGGAATATTGTCAAATGATTTGTATACTCAATAATGGTTGGATAAGATATCCCTTCAAGTCTAACTAAGATTATTTGAGTCTATTATACAATGTTAAGGCATTTAATATTCTTTTCTTTACTTTTTTTTTTTTTTTTAGCTGAGCCATCCTGCCACCTGTTGGCAGCTCAGCAGCTGCTCAGCTTGGGCGGGACTCAAACTGCTGTTGCTCAGAGCTCTCACTCTTGAGCGAGCTCTTAACCAACTGAGCCAATCAGCAGGCCCAAGGCATTTAATATTCTTAGGGTCATATAATGCTGCTTCTTCCCATTTCATCTAGATATTATCACTCTGACTTGAGAAGTGGGTCCTGATTCACTAACTCTCTTATCAGTTACTTTTCTGTTTTTAGTAATATATACTGCAGAGACAGAGAGAAAGAGGAGAAAATTTTCTAAGTATTAACATTTAATTTATTATTAAATGGTGCCAAGCAAATTAGTTGTCCGCACTGGGGCTGATGGAAAAAGAAGAGCCAGAGGCCGGCCGAGTGACGCGTTGGTTAAGAGCTGGCTTGGGACGCCAGCTCTGAGCAGCAGGACCCTGGTTCAGATCCCGCATGGGGGCCAGTGACACTGCCCTCTACAGCTAAGATGGTGAATAACAGCTTGACCTGGAGCTGGGCTGCCGTGAGTCACCGGCAATGGCGTAGGCTGCAGCCCCTGCTGCAGTGGGTTGCCATGGACTGCCATATGTAGCCAGCAGCCAGCATGAGTGGCCAGCAGCCGCAGTGAGTGGCCGTCCAGAAGCCGGCAACTGATCTGCCTCGCCAGGGAAGAGGGCAATGATGGTGCCAACTTGCACAGTGAAGCAACGTCCTCCACAACTAGATTGAAGAACAAAAAGGACAGCAACTTGTCTGTTCCCCTTACCCCACGTCCCCAGCACTGTTCCCATCCTCCCAATTCCCCAATAAAAATCTTTAAAATAAAATAAAATAAATAATAAAGACATGTATGTAATCCATATGTCCAAATCAGTAACTGAGCTGGGAGTGTAATGGGCCTGATCAGTGAGGAAAGAGGCTGTATATCAAAATAGTTGCCAGCATTAATCAGTATTGATATAATCTAACAAATTATATTAAGTACAAATGCATTAAAAGCCTCAGTCAAAAGGCACAGTTTGTCAGCATGTGAATAAAAAACATGATACAACTATATCCTGTCTATAAGAAACACCTTTAAATTCAAAGACACAATTGTTAAAAGTTTAAGTAATAGAAAAGAATATAACATGCAAGAAGCTACCTGAAAGAACAGGAAGTAACTATACTACCCAACAAGGGCAGATACATATTCTTCTCAAGAACACAAGGAACATTCTCAGAAATAAAATGTGTGAAGCCATACAGTAAGCCTGAATACAAACACATTGAAAATCATTAAAATTGTTTTAAAAATGTTATCTGACTACAATGAATCTAAACTGGATATCAAAAAAGATGAAAATTTATAAAATTCACAAATACATGAAAATTAAATAATGTATTGCCAAATAACAAATAGATCATAAAATAAATCCTGAGAAGAATTATAACATAAAACAAAAACACAACATACTAAAACTTATGGGATGCCAAAACTGTGCTCATAAGGCAATTTAAAGCTGTAAATGTCTATATTAAAAAATATGAAAGATCCCAAGTCAATTAAAAAACCGTCCATCTTTTGTGAAGAATGCAATGTTGGGTTAATATCCCAAAAATCTATTACTATAATATATGATAGTAATAGCATAAAAACAAAAAAATGCATGATCATCTCAATGGATATGGAAGAAGTATTTGATGATATCCAGAGCGCTTTTGTGATTAAAACACTCAACAATGAAGACTCAGAAAATAACTTCTTTAATTTGACAAAGGGCACCTACACAACAAACAAGCAAACAAAAATCCCACAGCTAACATAATAATTAAGAGTAAAAGACTGATATTTGTTCATAAGATCAGGGGAAGACATTTCTATTGAATACTGTACTGGAAGTAAAAATTAAAAGGCATTAATGTTGGAGTTTAAGAGGTAAAATTATTTCTGTTTGAACATGGTATGATCTTATACATAAAAATTACAGAATTCACTGAAAAACTATTATAAATAATAAAATAGTTCACCTATGTGGTAGGATACAATATACAAAAATTAATTTTATTAATTTTAATTAATTTATACACTAGCAAAGAACAACCCAAAATGAAATTAAGAAAATTCCATTTATAGTAACATAAAAAGTAAAATATTGGTGTACTAAAAACCACACAAATATTAAAAGAAGTTACAGAATATCCAAATAAATAGCACCACATCCTGTAATAGGGAAAAATTAACCCTCATCAAAATTGTAATTGCCATTTTCAAAAATTAAAATGTTGACATTAAAATTTATATAGAACTACAAGGGACCCAGAATAACCAAAACACTTTTTTTTAAAAGAAGAACAAAGTTGGAAAAGACTCACGTTTCCTGAGTTCAAAACTTAGTATAGAGCTAAAGTAATCAAGATCGTGTGGTAGTGGATAAAAATAACATATTTGCAAATTATATATATATGATAAGTGTCTAGTATCCAGAATACACTCATATAAAAACTCATAAAACTCAACAATAAGAAATCAAAGGGCCCAATTTAAAAAATGGGCAAATGAACTAAATAGATATTTACCCAAATAAGATATACAAATGGCCAATAAACACATGCAAAGATGCCTAGACACTTCTAGAATACAAATCAAAAATCATAATGCAATACTTTAAACCAACTAGGATGGCTAAAATAAAAAAGATATAAAATAACATATGTTGGTGAGGAAACAGACTATTTGCACACCTTCATGCATTGCTGGCTGCTTTGGAAAATAACATGTCAGTTCCTCAAAATATTAAACATAGTGCTACTATATAACCCAACAATTCTGCTTCTGTGTATATACCCAAGATAAATGAAAACATATGTCCAAAGAAACTTGTGATTATTCATAGCAGAATTATTCATAATAGTTCCAAAGTGGAAACAACATAAATGTTCATCATTTAATGAATAGATAACAAATTGAGGTATATCCATACAATGGAGTGTATTCTGCAATAAAGAAAGAATGAAATACAGGTACATGCTACAACATAAATGGGCCTTGTAAACTGTAAGCTAAATGAAAGAGATATGGCACAAAAGGTTATATATTGTGTGATTCCATTCATGTAAAATGTCTGGAATTAGCAAGTCCATAGAAACAGAGAATAGACTGGTGATTTCCTGAGGCTGGGGATCAGAAGAATGGGGATTGCCTATTAATGGGTACTAGGTTTCTTTGGGGGATGTTGAATATGTTCTGAAAATAGATTTTGGTGATGGTTGCACAAACCTGTGAATATAGTAAACAAAACTTAACTGTGCACTTTAAGAGGTGAATTTTATGGTGTGTGACATGTTGTATGAAACAACAACAAAAGGAATTAACCAGCATATATTAACAGGAATCGGTTATGTCTGTGGAACTGGATTTTGAATGTGTTTGATCAAGGCAGCTGAAACATAAGATTGAATGAGGGGAAGTTTACTTGTGGGGGTACCTCCTATCTGTGGAAAGGCTGAATACCAAATACGTATAGAGAGGTGGATCTACATGGAATAAGGCATGAAGTGGTAACAACCCATGCAATCATCCTTCACAAGAGGACTTGTCATTCAGCTGCAAGGATTGCTGTTAGTTGAAAGATTATTTAAGGAGCCATCTCACCTTTGGAGTCAACCCAATGATTGGTCATGGTGTAGACACAAGGGCATGTCCGTTGCTACCCAACAGGGGTCTGACCTAATAGAAAATCTTTACATTGGAGTTCCCAGTTGGGTTCACCAACCGTCAATCTGTATAAAGGCTGGACACTCTCCCTGTTTAATCTTGCTTCTTTCCTCTTTTTTTTCTTTTAATTTTGTATCATAGCCTGAAGAATTTCCCTGTCCAGTTCCGCCTTTATGTTTCACAAGTGCTACCACCAATAAACTGTTTCCACACCTATCTTACCATTTTATTTCTATAGAACCCAGTGGACGTATCATAGAATGTATCAAATTTGGTTGTGTTATATATTTGACTTTTTTTTTCCACAAGCCTTCACATTTTTATGATACTTCGAGACTGTCTAGACCTAGAGCCATTCGCTGGGCAGGTTCTGGGGCCACTCCGTGCCATCACTCAACTTGACATATTTCTTTAAAAGAACCCAAATTTGGGCCAGCCAAGTGGCTCAGTTGGTTAAGAGCTTGCTCAGGAGTCTGAGCTCTGAGCAACAGCGGTTTGCATCCAGCCTGAGCTGAGCAGCCGCTGAGCTGCCAACAGGTAGCAGGATGGCTCAGCTAGAAAAAAAAAAGAACCCAAATTTAAGGATAATCTGTTATCATAAAAACAAATATATACCAATATATTTAATTCAAAATGTTTAAAGTTTATCATTGTTGGAAATCAGTTTTGTAATGAAACAAACTATTTAATATAACTAAATAAGTGGTCACCTTAGCCTTTTTCATTCTCAGTGGTGTTATAATTGCTATTTTATTGAAGATTCAAAAGATTAAGGAATTTAGACATAATTAAATTGGAGTTGGGTGGAGTGCTTAAGTTTTCTGGCATTAAACTTGGACCAGTTTAGTTTAACTATAGACACAAAATAAATCATGTACATTTAATTTAAAATGTAACAGTGAAACTAAAGCAGCCTTATAATATTTCTAAAAGACAAATCTAGATTTTACTTGGACCTGCCATAAATAAGCATAATAACTTTTCCCTGTATGGCATTACTGTATAGCATTTCATATTTTAATTTTACAATGAGAATGTATATGGTTATTTTCCTGATAAAAAGGTTGTGTCAGCGTATTGTTAAAGAAACATAATTCTTTTTTTAAATAACAAATTGAGCATGCTTCTAATAGAAGAGCCAGTTTTGGTGCCATAAAATAGAACACTGCCACAAGTTTTTATTCTCTTAATTAAAGGTCAGCCATCCTCACTCTTTACCACATTTATAGCACCATCTACTAGACTTTGGCAAAGCAGCTGTGACCACAAACTGTTTCTTGAATCAGAGGTAATGAGCAGGCTTGTGTGCCAATTCCTGAACAATGAGTTTGGTTTTTCTAGCATTTCTGGAAGAAATTTTTATCCTTTGCCATTTTTTTCACCTCTTGTTTCTCTGCAGCATTCACAGTACACAGATTTTGAGCATCTGGGGTCCACACATAGAACAGTGTGAGGCATGACATGCCTGCTTGAAACAGATTTATGTCCCTTGTACAGGAATCATAATAATACAAATATGTAACACAGGCTATTATGGATTGAACTGTGTCCCCCTAAAAAAAGGTATATTGATGTTTTGTTTTGTTTTAAACTCTTACACCTCAGAATATGACCTTATTGAGAGATGAATTCTTTACAAAAGCAATCAAGTTAAAGTGATGTCATTAGGGTAGGCTCTGATTCAATATGACTGGTGTTCTTCTCAAAAGGGGAAATTTGGATGCAAGGACAGACACATGAGGGAGGACAATGGGAAGGCACAGAGAAAATGCCATCTGAGGCTCTCAACAGCTAGGGGAGAGACTTGGGACAGGGCCTCCCTCTCAGCCCTCAGAAGTTGCCAACCCTGCTGACACCTTGATCTTGGATTTCTAGTCTCCAGATTTGTGAGACAATAAATTCCTGTCCTTTATGTCACCCAGCTTGTGGCACTTCATTTCTACATCCCCAGAAAACTAATACACAGGTACATGTAATTCACTGTAAGGCACATGAACTTCATTTCAGAAGCAAATGGCATTTGAAGGTGTTTTACTCTACTGCCCCTTCAGCACGCATGGTTTTGAATAAGACTACATTTCTGTATCTGTCATGTTCATTGACTTTCCTCATCTACTCTTAAAATCTTCCCACTCCTCATAAAGCAATAGAGGAGACAATGAATACATACCATTTAAATAGGAATATCTTTTTTTGGTTACAAATAGTTAACAAAAAGTGACAAATCTAAAGAGCTCTTATTGTAGGCAGCCTCTAAGATGGCTCCCAAGTATTCCTTCCTCATAGCATTTATGCGTTTGTGGAACCTCCTCCTTTTGAGTGTGGGCTGAATTCAGTGACTTGCCTCAAATTGTAGAATACGGCAGGTACGATGGGACTCTAGGTTATAAAGACTGTGATTTATGCCTTTGGTGTTCTCCTGCTCTATTTGGATTGCTCACACTTGGGAAAGCTGCTATGTTGGAAGAACCCTATGAAGAGCCCTTTGAGGGATGGTGAAGACCTGACACCTCAGTCCGGTAGTCCATGAGAAATTGAATCCTGCCAACGACACATGCTTAGAAGCAGATAATTCAGCTCATCAAGTCCTGAGATAACACTGCAGCCCTGATCAACACCCTGAGAACAACCTCATGATACACCTTGAACCCACAGAAGCACCCAGTAGGTGGCATCCATATTTCTGACCCAGAGATTATGAGATAATAAAATACTTGTTATTTGAGCTGTTAAATTTTGGGGTGATTTGTTACACAATAATATATAAATAATAATACAGAGCTATAATAGTTACTAAACGTTCTCTCCCTTTTTATGCTATCATTATATTTAGATCATCTGTTACATAACTTTTGGATTTTAGAGAAAATTTAAGTCATGATAATTCTGAGGGTAAAAAGAAATGTGTTAGAGAAAGCTAAGTCTCTAAAACATTAACAAAGTTTTAGCCTGCTTTTACAACTCCTTCTGTCCAGTGAGATCTGCTTAGAAACAAATTTGCAAAGCTTCAGCATAAATGCAAAGCATTTAAAATAACCTGCAAGCATATTACACTTTCTAATACATAACTTGATTTGATTTCCCTCAGATACTGAAAAAGTTTCTTTCAGATTCAGTTACTTTTAGATACTGAAAAGTTAGGTTGTTACTTAATATGGTTATTAATGTTAATGGAATTATATTATTCCCCAATACATGCTATTATGATATTAGTAACATTTTATTTGATAAGGAAAAATCTATAACACTGTTACTAAGATAAGACAATTTTATGAAGACACTATTGAGCACAAAGAAATGTGGCACTGGTAAATGAAAGGCTTGTCCAAAGTAATTAAATAAATCAAGTGTCATTTCTCTTATATTTTTCCTTTGGGGTTAACAAAAGCTTATGAGTTTTACTAAAGAGCAGATGACAGAAATATATTTTATTATTCAACCAAAATGCTATAACAAATGCAAGAGTTTTCTACTGTTGCTGTAACAAATTACCACAGACTTAGTGACTTCAAACAACACAACCGTATTATCTCACGGCTCCCGAGGTCAGGAAGCTGACGTGGGTCTCATCGGATGAAAATCAAGGTCTTGGCAGGATGTGTTCCTTCCTGCAGGCTTTAGGGGGACAATGCATTCCCTAGGCCTTTCCAACTTTCCAAAAGTTGTGCGCATCCCTTGGTTTAAAGCCTCGTTCTTCCACCTTCAAAGCTAGCAATAGTACAGGCCCAGGTGTTCTCTCCTCCCCTCTCTCTGATCCATCGCTTGTTGTCACAGCTATGCCTGACCATGACTGGGTAAGTTCTCTGCTTTTCA
>NW_017735967.1:0-1553 GCF_001890085.2 Hipposideros armiger | reverse complement strand
TCACAGGAAGGAGGAGAAAGAGCATAGAGTATTGTACGTACACAGGAGGCTTTCATGGGCCACTACTGCCCACTGCTCAGTCAATATGGCCACATCTAATTTCAGGGGATTTTGGGAAATGCAGTCTCACTGCCCAGGAGTAGGAGAAAATGAGGTTGGGAAGGAGGGGTTCCCAGGAGCACCTCACGTGTGCTCAGACCTCTGGTGGCATGCTCACATGTTCTCGGCACATGAATGCATGCACACCTGCACACACAAGCTCAGATGCAGGCCCAAAGCCAGAGGTTCACATACAGGCACACACGTCTGTTCAGACTAGCTGATATGCACACTCGCATGCTCAGATCTATTGAGGTTCGTGTACACACGCATGCACGTGCTTAGAGACATGCCCGGGTGTTCAGAAGCAGACCCTCAGAGAGCTGTGTTCCTGCACGTGCACACGAGTACCTCCGTCTCTGACCTTGACCTCACCCTTGCTGTGCTGGTGTTTCTGGGTGGGGAGGGGCTCCATCCTCAGGTCACTGCATACAGCTGCACAGGTTGTTCTCTGCTGGAACAGGTGAGTAAGGGCTGAAATCTAGCCAGTGCCCTGCCTGCCAAGCGATGTGTCCTGGGCCCTGGAGTGGGGCTGTGTCCACCAAGAGGACAGAATACCTTTTTCCAGTTGTGCACAGATGCTGTTTGTGAAGTTGTGCTCCTGCTGAGCTGTGGCCATGCCAATGGGCTGCCTAGTTTCTAATCTCCATGAAATGCCTTGTGAGCTAGTCACCTTCTTGCCCTCAACAGTCTGGGCAGGGCACCCAGTGCTGGCTCCGCGAGCTGATTGCTTAAGCTCAGCTCTAGATACCCATTTGGGGGTGGGCACATCTTGTTTGGGTGGGAATGGGGTCCTTGGGTAGATTTCCAATTAATCTTCTGTTCCTTAAAGGCAGAAGGGGCTCAGCTTGCTGGGCCAGCAGCCCCCAGGGGCGGGGGATCTGGGGAGGAGGGTTGCTCAGGAATGGCTGGTGGTGCCCTTGGCCAGAATGGAATTGTCTCTAGTAAGTGGGATTGACATACACTGAAACTCAGTTTCAGAGCAGAGGGTGGGTAGCATCTGTGATAAGCGCACCTGTGAGTATTTCCCAAATGCTTCAGCTGCCTGATGGGGGAGGGAAGGGAGTCTGCCTAGGGTCCTTAGTCAGCCTCCCAGAGCTACCCCATCCCAGTGTGCACCCTTGGTATGGAGCTGGACCCACGGTCCTAGGCACCAACATCTTCATGATTGCATCCCCAGATGCCCAGTGGGAGGGGTGGTCTGGGGATCCCCCAGTTGGCTTGGCACAGCAAAGAGTTTCTGAGGGGGTCCCCACCCCCCACCCACCCACTCCAGGCCATGCTAGATCCTCACCAGGGCAAGCTTGCTTGACCCTTCCTGGACCAGTGTGTGACCCCAGGAAAACCCAGTACCCAACGTTGCGTGTGACGTGATTGCCGCAGAGCCCAGGCCAGCTTGAGTGAGTGTCAGGGAAGGAAGTCATTGTGGGGTCTTGAAAGCACGTTCTCTTGTG
>NW_017735966.1:0-1542 GCF_001890085.2 Hipposideros armiger | reverse complement strand
AGCATAACCTTCCTCTGATGAATGTCTGCTTTCGATGTTGTTTGAGGCGAATCATCACATCGGGGCCAAGACCATTGGCGCACCACATTGTTGTAAACAGTCTACTTCTCATCACCAGTCATCAGTCGCTTCAAAAAAGGATCGTTTTCCTCACATTTAATGAGCATATTGCAAATGTTTATACGTGCCGTCAAATGAACTTCTTTGAATTCATGCGGAACCCAAATAACAAGCTTCCTTACATATCCCAGCTTCTTCAGGTGGTCATGAATGCTTCAGTGATGGATGTCAATGTTTCTGCAATCTCTCGTGTCTTGTAACGTGGGTTTGACTCGATCAATGCCTTTATTTTGTCATCATCAACCTCAATGGGTCTCCCTGACCGAGGAGCATTGTTGCGATCAAAATCACCAGCATGGAATTTCGTGAACCATTGTTGGCACTGACGTTCTTGTAGAGCACGGTCACCATAAACTTTATGCAACGTTTCATAAGCTTGACATGTGTTCTTCCCTTTACGGAAGTAAAACAGTAAGATATGGCAAAAATGCACAGTTTGGTCTTCCATCTTCAACTTGTAAAATCTCCAAAACTCAACTAAATTGCTCAATTTTTTTTAGAATGAAGCTAGAATTGTCAGCTGTCAAATGACATAGCAATAACATAGATGTGAATGACTCTAGTACTTCCAAAAATGAACTAGTGCCATCTGTGGCAAACATGCGTCATGACTTTTCTGAAGACCCAATAGCAGGAGAGCCACAAAGAGCCTGTAAAAGCCAGTCGTGGGCAATGTTACCCTCTTTTCGGGCATTTGTTAAGTCCTCCCCGTGGCTTATTCTGCTTCCAGCCTCCCTCACACACCCACTGCCTGTACTCCTCACTACAGCCTCGGAGCCACAGCACACACCATAGGAGAGATAAGGGCTGTCCGGACCCTCTCCCAGCTGTCCTGACCCAGTGCTGGAAGCCAGACCCCTCATGTCCACCCACTGCTCAGCTCCAGGTGCTGTCTGTACACCCTGAGAGATGGTACTCCACCCACCTCCACTTCCTAGACTCCTCAGCAAGTGCTCCATGGTGGGGGAGCTTGGGAGATGATGGAAGTGAAAGTACCCCGAGTTCTGCAGTGTGGATGTTGTCGCATGGGAGTCGCTGTGTCCTGAGCAAACTGAGAGTCTCAGCAGACCTACTGCTGATCTTTGGGTGGCCACAGCTGCCCCTTGCTGACATCGCCACATCTTCCTTGGCCTCACCTACGTGGAGAATGCTAGCCCCAGTATCTGAAATACAGGTGCATGGCCTACACACTCTCAATGGCCCCTCTCTGAACAGCCTTCAGGTGCCAAGACCCTAAACACAGGTAACACTGTGGCAGGCCTGGGTGCCTGGGCCTCCCAAATGACATCGCTTCAGCTGGACCCCAAGGCCCTTGGCATTTTCGGAGGCACCAGTTTGTGGCAGTGATTCATCAGAGCCCACCATCCCCAGAGGGTCGATGTGATGGAAGGAAGGATGCAAAGCTCGACCAGGATTCACAGA
>NW_017735965.1:0-1553 GCF_001890085.2 Hipposideros armiger | reverse complement strand
GAGTAGCAACGAAAATAATTTTATGGTTGGGGGTCACCACAACATGAGGAACTGTATTAAAGGGTCACGGCATTAGGAAGGTTGAGACCCACTGCCTTAAAGAATTACCATCCTGTCATTCACCTTTACCCAACATTTCACTTAGAATTACATTATTTAAAAAGTCCATGTTTGTTTCTATCTATTCTAAATTCTTATTCATAAACTTAGAACTTCATAAAGAACACAAATTGAAGAGAATATTTTTATCAGACTTCTGGAAAACACAAAATAAAAATCAACCCCTGGCAACAGGCTTAAGAAGAAACTTGGTAGTCAGTTTTAGTTAATTCCCTCGGGGACAGCGCCATCTAGGGTTACCTCGCATAAAGGAACCAACGGTCGTTCTGGTTACTTCTCTTTTTCCCGAAATGTTATTACCTTAAATTCTATTTCCAAACTAGAAAAAACAATAAAACCGTAGCAAATATTCCCCCACTCCAAGAAAGTGCTCATAATCTCAAATAACTTGAGTAAGCAAATGGAAATTACTTAGTTTCGTTTACAACTCCAGCCTAGAATCTGTTTATAAAATATCTACTTCTATTTTCAAAAATTCAGTCCAAAACTAATGTGCATGAAAAAACTTTTATCAGAAATACAAACTCACAGAAAGTGTAATAATATGATCACTTTTTAAAAGTTAAAAACAGGGCTGGCTGAGTGGCGTGTTGCTTAAGAGCTGATTTGTGACACCAGATCTGAGCATCAGGGCCCTGCTTCAGATCCTACATTAGGGCCAGTGACACCGCCCTCTACAGCTAAGATGATGAACAACAGCTTGACCTGGAGCTGGGCTGCCATGAGTCGTGGGTGCCGGCATAGGCTGCAGTGGGGCTGTCCGGCAGCGTGCATGAGCTTTCACGAGCTGCTGTGAGCCGCCATTAGTGGCCATCCAATGGCCGGTGAACAACTGCCTCACCTGGGAAGAGCGCAATGATAATACCAACATGGGCCAGTGAAGCAACGTCCTCCACAACTAGATTGAAGAACAAAAGGACAGCAACTTGTCTGTTCCCCTTCCCCGATTCCCCAACGCTGTTTCCTTCCCCTAATTCCCCAATAAAAATCTTTTAAAAAAAAAGAAGTTGTACAAATTGGAAGGTTTTTATAGGCATAAAGAGAGTAGAACAAAGAAATTAAAAGAGTGGATTATTCCAGGCAAGGTTACCTTCCTTTAAGGGAAGGCCGAAGTCTTGTCAGGCAGATCACCTCACTAATGCTGTCCAGGAATCTCCAGGCTGATTGGTTTCAAATTGTCGTCCAGGGAGAGACTGAAACTATATAGTCAGATATTAAATCTTGGTGAGGCTTAGAACAAATTCCATTTTGGGTTTGTTATTCCTGTTTAATAGACTACTGTGTTTCTTAATTGCAGAGTATCTTTCTCTTATTGTAGAAAATAACATCAACAAATTGTTAAATGTTTAATATTACTGAAACAATATTTATACATGAATTCGTTTTCAAATGCAATAAATCATAATAAGCTGTCCCCTCTGTCCCCCCTGCCC
>NW_017735964.1:0-1492 GCF_001890085.2 Hipposideros armiger | reverse complement strand
AAAAAAAATTGAAAACCTCTGTGCCTCTAAGTACATTTTTAGGAAACTGAAAAAACAACCTACAAAACAGGAGAAAATATTTGTAAATCATATATCTGATAAAGATATAGCATCCAAAATGTATAAAAACATCATTAGTCATCAGGAAAATGCAAATGCAAACCACAGTGAGGTTCCACTTCACACCTACTAGGATGGCTATAATTTTTTTTAAAGAAGAAAATAGACTAAAGACAAAGACAAAAGTGGAACCATAAAACATTTGAAATAAAACATAGGAAAAAAAACTTTCTTGAACATTAGACTTGGCAATGATTTCTTGGATATGAAACAGGCAAAAAAAAAAAAAAGCAAAAAATAGACGAGTGGTACTACATCAAAACTGAAAATCCTCTGGACAGCAAAGGAAATGATCCACAAAATGCAAAGGCAACCCACAAACTGAGAGAAAATATTTGCAAATCATATATCTGATAAGGGGCTAATATCCAAAATATGTTAGGAAATCCTACAACTCAATAGCTAAACAACAAATAATCTGATTTTAAAATGCACAAATGACTTAAAGAGACGTTTCTCCAAAGATGACATACACATGGCCAACAGGTATACAAAAAGATGCTCAACATCACTAATCATCAGGCCAATGAAAGTCAAAACCACAATGAAATATCACCTTACACCTATTAAGATAACTATTATAAAAAAACAAAAGATAACATGTGTTGATGAGAATGTGAAGAAATGGGAAACCTTGGCCTTGTATAGTGTTGGTGGGGATGTAAAATGGTGTAGCCACTATGGAAAACAGTATGAAGGTTCCTCAAAAAATGCAAACTAGATCTACCATTTGATCCAGCAATCCCACTTCTGGTTATATGTTCAAAAGAAATGAAATAGGAAATCAGGATCTCGAAGAGATATCTGCACTTCCATATTCATTGCAGCATTAGTCTCAACAGTTACAATAAGGAAATAATGCAAGTGTCCATTGATGGATGAATAAATAATGAAATTTGGTAATACATACAACGGGATATTATTGAGCCTTTAAAAAAAAAAGAAACCGTGGGCCAGCCAAGTGGCGCGTTGGTTAAGAGTTGGCTTGGGACGCCAGCTCTGAGCAGCAGGGCCCCAGTTTGGATCCCATATTAGTGCCAGTGATGCTGCGCCCGCTACAGCTAAGATGGTGAACAACAGCTCGACCTGGAGCTGGACTGCTGTGAGTCGTTGGTGACGGCGTAGGCTGCAGTAGGGCTGCAGTGGGCTGCTGTGAGCTACTGTGTGTGGCCAGCAGCCAGCGTGAGTGGCTGGCAGCTGGTGTGAGCTGCCAAGAGCTGCCATTAGCCACCGTCCAGAGGCCGGCGACCAACTGCCTCACCTGGGAAGAGTGCAATGATCACAATACCAACATGGGCCAGTGAAGAGACGTCCTCCACAACTAGACTGAAGAACAAAAGGACAGCAACTTGTCTGCTCCCCTTCCCCAATT
>NW_017735963.1:0-2485 GCF_001890085.2 Hipposideros armiger | reverse complement strand
CTCTGGGTTGCAGCTGAGTAATCTGATTCATTTCGTACATCACATCTGTTCTCTGCTGAAATTCCAATAGTTTTCCACCCACTCAAGAAGACATGTCAGAATGCAAGCAAGTAAGCTTGATATTCCTCCAGATATGACCTCAAATGGATCCGATTTATTTAGAAGTCAATCATCTGAAAAGGTCAGTCCCTTAACAGTCATTAGTAATGCATCAGTGTATGTCACAACACAGGTGATTGCCACACAGCAATGAGACAACTAGGAGGTGGCAGGCACAGGAAGGATCATTAACTCCCAAAGTTGGTGCATCACCACCCCACCCTGCCCCCTTTTCAAATTGCCTTGAAGAGTTTTCAGACTATACCTAATGAGTGTTTTCTGGGGGTATTGGATTGCCTTTAACTTACACTCTTCCATTCTTCTGAAGGGGTCTAGTGTTGGTTCTGAGAGGGTGGGAGAGGCACATATTGACCACAGCTTTGTTAAAAAATAAGGTGGAAAACAGTGAATCTAGCAAAAGATCAGAGATAGCATTTTGAAAGATTAATGTATGTGTTTCTCTTTTTATGATTAATAAAGATTATTACTGACAATTATTTAAAATGCTTCTAACAATTAGAAATGGTTGTTTTGGCTTAAAACCCATTTCAAAAAAGATAAAGGAATTATGATAAAGTTATAATTGTGGTTTGGGATAACAGTTGTAATTGTTTTCCCCAAAGTACTTTTCAACTGCTCCTATATGAGGAGCTGCTGTAAAAGATTTGGTCAGGGTATGTGAAAGCTGGTCACTGAAGGGCCAGCGTCCAAGCACCCAACACCAGACCCAGCTGAGCACACGGAGTACGAAGTCTCCTACTGGAGTTTGGTTCTGCTTGAAGTACAGGACTTATGACCCCCAAACCAGGGGTTGCTCTCTGCTTCCCTTCAGACCTTTCTGGTATGAAAAGTTGACATAAGTGACATTTATGTTGACATTTTAAAATAGAGCCAGGGCAGCCATTCCAGAGGAATTTATCGCATGTCTTGGTCCTTGAACCTTCAGNGTAAACTAGGCGCTGGCATTGGTGCATAGCTTCCCAAGGGGAGTACTTCGAAGGTGACCATAGTGATATTCAGCAATGAGGTGTGTAGCACTTTTTCTAGGATGAGTTTGCAAACTTAATTGTCTGACCTCGTATATTGGGTGTTCCCACTACTAGTGACACTAAGGGAGATTGATGATTTGGTTGGGAAAGTGGCTGGCATATCACCATGGAGAACAATCTGCCTGGAAACAGAGACTAAGGCAAAATTTACAGGCTAATATTTTATGACACGTACAATCCTATGAAAGCAGAAAAGAGGGGCGGGGGGCAGGGGGAGAGAATTAAGGCAGAAAGGGCAGGAAAGTGAATACAAGGGGGGTTCATTGCCAAGCTGTCCATAGCTTCCTAAGCAGCTTGCTGGGCTCTTGGTCATGGGGGACATCTTCCAAGACGTTGAGTGGCACTGTGGCATCCTGGAGGAGCCCTTCTCTGGCATGTTAACACCTCTATGCCTCTGGAGTAGGCACCGAGAAAGCCAGGGCCTCTGTGGATCCTATTGCTTTGGACCTGGGCAAGGGAACAGCCCCAGCTCCTGTCCTGATGGATGTAAGAACACCCTTGCCAAAGGCAGAAAGTCTGTCATCGTAGAAGGTGAAGAAGTGAAAAGATGGAGGCTGGAGCTTTACAACCCAGGTATCAGGGCAGTGGGTCCTGAGGGGCAGGCCAGGCCAAATGCATCTGCAGGGCTGGGCATACCTGGGGTCTGGTACAAAAAGAAACGTCTCTCCCATTGAAATTAGTAACAATCTGTGGGAATAACCTGTTGTCTAACTGCCTTCCGTGTAATGGTGTTAGTACCCATTGCTACTGGAGGTCATTGTTGCCTGGCTCCCTCAGGGACTCAACTCAGAGATCATGTATATACGAAGTAGCACAAGTTTATGTTGTTACTGGCATTTAACATAACAGTTTTTTTCTTAAATTCTTTTTATATTTTACCTTTTTCCTCATATTAGAAATTTCTGGTTCCCAATAATACTAATCTATGTTTTGTTAGAGCAGTGTATTCAAGTTACCCAAAATAACTTTCTCTTTCATTGTTGGTTCAGTAACCAATTTCACATAGTTAGGTCATTTGTTCCTTTTATGGTCCAATTTTAAGGCATTTTTACTTTATGATTTACTTTTATTTCTGAGAATATAAGATATATGGTTCAAAAACCAACATTGTATAAACACATAGTCAGAGGAGTCTGACTCTCATACACACTCTCTGTACTCTGTTCTAATCTACCCCTTATAGATTACCACTTTCATTCGTTTCTGGTTTATCATTTCCTGTATTTCTTTTTGCAATAATAAGCACATACATATGGACATTTTAATTTCCCAGAGTTTCCTACACAAAATGTGGCATACTATGTAGTCTGTTCTGTAGCTTGCTTGCTTTTTTTTTC
>NW_017735962.1:0-1554 GCF_001890085.2 Hipposideros armiger | reverse complement strand
ATTTTAACTACACATTGGATTTTATTCTAAGAGTGCTGGGAGGCTTTAAAGGGGTTTTTAAGAATAGGGAGTGATTAAATTGATGTTTCAAAAGTTGACTCGGGCTGCTGTGTGTTAGTGGATTGGAGGGGGATTAGAGTGGAATGAGATTTGTGATTCATCATGGGGTATGTAGGCAATTCTTTTGGGAAGCTTTTCTTAAGGGAAGAAAAGTAGGGTTAGTGAAGGTTTTGTTTATACTTTTTATTTTGAAATAATTATAGATTCATAGAAAGTTGCAACAAAACAGAGATCTCATGTTCCTTTCATCCGATTTACCCCAATGATAACATCTTACATAACTATAGTACACTATCAAAACCAGGAAATTGACATTGACACAATTCATAGACCTTGTTCAGATTTCATCAGTTTTACATGCACTCATTTGTTGTGTGTGTGTTTCTATGCAACTTAATCATTTGTGCTAATTTGTGTAGCTACCACCACAATTAAAAAACAGAAATGTTCCATCAGCACAAGAGATTACTGTGTCACCTGCTGTGTTATAGTCACATCCCATCTCTACTCCCTTCTTAACCTTTGGGAACCACTAATCTATTCCCCTAGCTCTACAATTTGGTCATTTTGAGAATGTTCTGTAAGTAGAATCACACAGTGTGTAATCTGTTGAGATTGGCTTTTTTTCACACAGCATGATGTCCTTGAGATCCATCCAAGGCATTACCTATATGGATAGTGGGTTCCTTTTAATTGTTGAGTAGCATTCCATGGCATCGATGTTTAACCACAAATGTTTAATCACAGTTTAACCATTCACCAGTTGAAGAGGATATCTGGGCTGTTTCCAGCTTTTGGCTATGAATAAAGCTGCTATAAACATTTATGTTCAGGTTTTTGTGTGAACATAACTTTATTTCTTTGGGATAAATGCAGTCGCTAAGACCTATAGTACGTGGTATATGTTTAGTTTTTTAAGAAACTGCCATGCTCTTTTTCCAGAGTGACTGTAGTATTTTACATTCCTATCAGCAATATGTGAGTGATCCCAACTTGGTTTTCTTCTTATGCTCTTAACGGGATCTTTCACAGAGCAGAAGTTTTTAATTTTGATGAAGTCCAATTTATCAAATTTTCTTTTATGGATCATGTTTTTGGTATAATCTCTCCACCTAGCCCTACATCCCAATATTTTCTCCTGTGTTTTCTTCCAAAAGATTTATAGTGAATATTTGATGATATAAAACATTTGTTGTTAATTTTTATATGAATAATGGTATTGTGTGTTTGAAGAGACCTTTTAGAAATAACACACTGAAATAAAAAATTTAAAAAAATAAAAGAAATAACATACTGAAATATTTACAAATGATGTTTAGGATTTACATCAAAATAATATAATACAGGAGGGGGTGAAATAGGTGGGGTGTAGAAGAAGCAAGATTGGCCATGTTTCTATAAGACCTACCGTATTTGCCGGCGTATAAGACGACTGGGCGTATAAGACGACCCCCTAACATTTCCACTCAAAATACAGAGTTTGTTATATACTCG
>NW_017735961.1:0-1554 GCF_001890085.2 Hipposideros armiger | reverse complement strand
TATTGAATGTCAACTATAATAATATATATATATATATATATATATATATATACACACACACACACACATATATATGTATATATATGTGTGTGTGTGTATATATATATATATATACACATATATATATATATGGTTGGAGAAGTCATGACACATTTTGCAATGAAAAAATAGAAAAAATACGTCATGACTTTTCGACAACCCAATATATAAAAATATATATATAGCCAAAAAAATGTATACACATGACTTTTTTTCATCTTTTGTTATTGGTTACAATTTTAATACACTTTTTTCTTTTTTAAAATGTGTATACATTTCCTCTCTCTCTCTCTCTCTCTCTCTCTCTCTCTCTCTCTCTCTATATATATATATATATATATATATATATATATATATATAGTAACGGGATATGGAGTGCAGCATAGTGAAGATAGTGGTATTATAACAGCTGTATATGATGTTAGAGTAGTAGTAGATCGGGGGGTGTTTATCACTTTGTGAAGGGTGTAAATGTCTAACTATTGTATTGCTTTGTACCCCTGAAACTGAAAAAAGAAAAAAAGCTTAGGCAGAAATAGCACCCTAGCATCATTCAAGCAAGGCCTAAAGAGATGGGCCAATAATTGAATTTTTATCTTTTCATGGTGATTTCCCCCAAAGAGACTGGGTCATTGTCTACCAATGAGAATGCTACATGAAGCTTTCTTACATTTGGTGAAAGGTAACCCACAGATCCTGGAAACTCCAGAACTCTATGATTTCAAATGCAGTAATTTCTCTTGCAACAAATAGGGTACACTCCATTAATTTATGTGCATGCCATAAGCTCCTCCCTGGAGGCACAACTATTGTGTTCCACAAATTGGTATGTGTTCTAGTCTTGATTACAGATTTGCTCCCTAGAAGATCAGTCCTTTCAACTACTTCTGCTGGCCTTCTCAACTTGAGACCTTCTCCCTTCTCTGCCTGGTGGTTCTGACTGGACCTTTGGACACCCCCTGGGATAATGGTCGGAGGGTCCTATGAAGATTTGTACTGGAACCAGCAGACCTGTCTCCTCTTTCCTATTTGCTGCCATCGCAGCTCAAAGGAGACTAGAATTCTTCATGTCCCTTTTGTTCTTAGGCTGTCTTATTAAAAGGTGTCTTGTCCCCAGAGGATTTTACTAATTGAGCTCATGTTGAAATAATATTTTAAGGAGGGGTCCCCTGAAGAAGTTTTCTGAAAAAAATTGAGATGCATATGTCTTGATCTAATGGAGCATTTTCCTATAAGAGCAGTGCTTACAGGCTTTTTTTAAAAAAAACTTTTTATTAATTTCAGCATTCATATTTTATAAGAGAACTTTACATATGGTGAATTTAACCATATGTGTAATGAAAGTGTTTTAGCTGCTTGAAGCAGAAAGTCAGGCACATGAATACTGATTGGATTGTCTATCAATGTATTAGGTTTGTAAAATTTCTTTTTTTTTTTTTTAAAGATTTTTATTGGGGAATTGGGGGGATGGGAACAGTGCTGGGGAATTGGGGGAAGGGGAACAGACAAGTTGCT
>NW_017735960.1:0-1554 GCF_001890085.2 Hipposideros armiger | reverse complement strand
CAGACTTGCTGGTAGCTCCCCAAAGCCATCTCCAAGCCCTCCTCCCTGGCCTTTTTCTACAATAGAAGCTAGAAAGCCAGATACTCTTTCCCAGCCCTCCTTGTCACTAAGGACTGCTATGTGGCCCAGCTCTGGCCAATGAGATACAAGGGACAGTGTGTTGGGGAACTCTGGGGCAACATATTTCTTCTCTGATGAGAGTTACATGAGGAAAATTATTCTACACCTTTCAACTGTTTCCTGCCTTTCAACATGGAATAAGAAGGTAATCTCTAAACTGGTAGAGACACCTTGAAAACATGAGTGTAAGGCACTGACTCAGAACCCTGACATTGCTGGGCCACTGAAGCAACTCCAGTGCTCCTCTGCTGTTAGGCTTCTCTACTTAACGCCACTCTTAGCTGGCTTCTCTATTGCATGCAGCAAAAAAAAAGTCACAATTAATATATACAGAGGGTGCCAATAAAACATACACTTCAAAAAAGGAAAAAAACTATTAAAATTATGCCGACGGAAGCACTTTGAGCACCTCTTCTAATTGCAGAAGTCAAACGTGACATGTATTCATCTTTCGTTATCAGTATTATTACACTTTTAATAGTTTTTTTCCTTTCTTATAATGTGCATACATTTTTTGCCACCCTCTGTAGATACAGTCCATATTTGTCAAATTCTCATTTAGTTACAACACGGTGGAGTCTGACACACATTCAGAGTCTCTGAATTGGGATGATCTTCTAGGAGTGAAGAAAATGCATGCCCAGTGGGTGTTCAAGAAGTGGTAAACCCAATCTGGACTGCTAAATTTATTTATTCATTCAACAGACCCACTTTAGTAGGCTCAGGAGAGACAAAAATGAGTAAGACATTACTACTTCTGCCTTTCAAGAAATTTTACTATCGTGAGCGAGACTGGTATGAAACCTAAGAGTCACAAGACAGGAAGCGAAGAGAGAGGCAGAGACATCACGTTACCAGAGAGGTGGGAAACCTAACTCAGTCTGGGGTGCTCCCTGGAAAGAGCTTTGGAAAAGAGAATCATCGAAGCTTCCACATAACTCTAAAAAGTTATCCCTGTGATCAAACTAAACATGTAAGGTTTTATTAATTTTCTAACCGGCGTGGGGGGGTAGGTCTTTCCTATAATCACAGAGTATAAACCAAATAATTCAGGAAAGAGCAATTTATGATAGGCGACTTGATCAACTGCCAGGAAAGCGTCCCCCACCCATCTTCCACTCACCCACAAAGCAGGATCAAGACATAGTTGGGTGTGGGAAGAAGGGGAGTACTGCCCCCTCATATCAGCAAGGATGTTTGCCTAAAGCAAAAGAATTGTGTTGTAAATTAAGACCACCTGTTAACCCTGCAGCAACCCAAACAATATTCGTGATAAAGCAATCAGTCAACATGAGCCACAAATGCAGGAATTCTAGCAGGTTCTCTCCTCTGCTACTTATAAGCACAAACCACAGCAATAATTACTACCCATTTAATAGTTACAGGAAAACTTGTGCTTAGTGGTAGAAAAGGGGACTCATCCTCATTTTTTTT
>NW_017735959.1:0-1498 GCF_001890085.2 Hipposideros armiger | reverse complement strand
GAATTCGCAAGCACATAATTAGACGTCTATACAGCGTATGGTCAGCTCCCCTATTACTGGTTCACTTGGCTGTTCATAAAACCTGCTCAGTCCTGAGCAGCACGCGGGCACGGCGCAGGCACTGGTGCACAGTGCTGACGGGGGACGGGCAGTGGTCACGCACTCACGTCTCTGCGTTTGGAGGCGACAGACCCTTATGTGTTTCAGATTACATCATCATCATTTCTAGGAACCACAACATGACATGGGGGGGCGGGGAGCCGTGGCTCAGTGAAACACAGCACCCACAAAATCCGCAAGTCAGGGCACAAAATATCTGCACACTACCGGTTGTCATGAAAGAACCACCTGAACAGCTCCCCCTGACCTCTCAGCCACCCAGGCCTTCGTGGAAGAGCCTCAGGCTTGCCTGGCATGGAACCGGGGCTCAGAACTGATGGCAAAGGAAGCCTTATTTTTAACAATTATCTGCTGCAACAAGACAGCTATCTGCCCCAAACATTCTTAGAACAGACGCCAGTAGAAATATTCCCAAAACGAGTCTGCAATCATAACAGACTCTGGCCAGAAATGTGATTTCTGGTACACCCAAATCTCCAGTGTCTGGGTTTTCTCCAACCATGATGGAAGCTGCTTCGAACTCGTCTCCGTGCAACGAAAGCGACAGCCGTTTCCACCTGATCTGCATGAAGGGAACAGAGGAGAGGCTGTGGAAGGAGTGTGTCCAGGCGCGGCCAAGGACTTCAGCCACTGCTCCCTTCCGGCAGCCCTCACCTGCCCCACAGCCCTGCGTGTCCCACGCGGACGTGGCTGGCCGCAGCGCCCGTCAGCCAGGAGCCTGGACCCGCCCCACAGCTCCCAGCCCAGGGCGACCCGGACGGTTCCAGAAGCAGGCCCTCCAGCCCAGGGCAGGGCCTTCCCACAGGCTGGCTCTGCTCCAGGACTCCACCGAAGCCCGAGACTCCTCCCCGTCCCCTCTGTCACACAGAGCTGCTCACGCACCCCTTGTCTTTCCCCTTTCACGGGTGTCCCTCCAATAAAGCTTTGGCGTCTGCCCCCTGATGGCCCGGTGGCACAGGTGGGCAGGTGCCTCTGCATGCGCACCAGCCTCCAGCTGAGACTCAGCTGTCCGTGATCACGAGGGGGCAGCGGCACCGAGGCACCGGCAGTGCCCGGGACGCCATCGGAGCAGAACCAAGGCCCTTCATCTCCCCTGTCCGGCCTCCCGCCCCACAGAGGAGCTGCATCTGTAGGCGGGAAGGCAGCTGCTAGGGGCTGGGTCTCATTATAGAGCCGCTGACTCAAAGCACGTGTGGGTTTTTAGGTGCAATGTTGTATCGACTTGTTTCTAGTATTTTTATAACTGTATTTCAGTATAATTTCTTTCCTTTGTATGCCTTCATATTTTATTCTGTGCATTTTAAAGCCTCACCAGACAACCAAAGACTTTCACGGCACAGGGTTGGGACAGAGAGGGTTGGGACCCTGCCCCAAAGTC
>NW_017731834.1:1514021-1514239 GCF_001890085.2 Hipposideros armiger | reverse complement strand
AAATTTCAGCTTAACAACTCTAAGGACTATCATTGTCCTAACAAGTGACTGTCTTTGTCTGCTGCTATCCATCCTTCCTTCCTGATTCCAGTAATGGAATCCTGATGATCTGCCAGTCATAGCATCTGTTTTATCGATCACAGGGGTGGGTATGTGACCTCAGGGTAATTATAGAACCTGCTGGAACATAATGATTCTTCCAGGGGTGGGCATGTGAA
>NW_017731834.1:1509373-1510806 GCF_001890085.2 Hipposideros armiger | reverse complement strand
CTCAGAAGTTGCCTGAATGTCCTCATGATATAATAGCTGGTTTCACCCAGATTGATGACAGAGAGAAACAAAGAGAGAGGAGTCCCAAAATTGAAGCCACAGTCTATCACCTAGTCTTTGAAGTGACATTTTATTTTTGCCAATTGCTATTGGTCTCACAACCCAATCCTGGTGCAATGTGGGAGGCAGGGACCATTGGTGGCCATTGTGGTGGCTGGCTATCACACCCTAAACCTCTGAGCAAGACAGCTAACTTCTCTGAGCCTCATCTTCTTCTCTACTAAAGGGGAATAAAAGTGAGGGCTAGAAGTGATGACTTCATAGGATGTGACTGAGATCTAGTGTGGTGATAGATAAGAACGCCCTTTGTAGACTGTAAAATATATTGAATGAAAAATTTGATGCCACTGGTCTGGAGGTGAGGCCTGAAAGTTAAAGGCAGCAGAGAATTCCAGCCCAATAAAGGAAGAAACACAGGCTATCTTAGGCCACAACACTTTCCCCTCCACAAAGACATTCCAAGCTCCTTCTAGGGCTTAGCAGATGAAAACCATGTAGAGTTTGTGGTTAGCATGTTTAAATTATTTTTTTTTCGACATAACAAGTTTTATCTTTCTAAAGAAAAATAACTCGAGAAACAAACCTCACTGTGAGGTTTGAAAAGTTTGAAGCCATCAGCTTGTTCTCACGATGCAATTTGTTAATCAGTCAATTGTCCATGAATTAAAAACATATGGATTCAATTTTAGTGACATGACGCAAGCTTAGAAAAAATATGTTTTTTGTTTTTACTGAATGTAAGGACATTGAATAATGTAATCTAATTTAAAAAATGTCCTGTGTCCTGAGCTCACCCTTATTCAGGTCAGCATCAGGGCTTATCCAGAGGCAAATGTTCTTGCCCACAAACTAGCTGGTACCATGTCTCATTTGCATGTGTGCAGTGCATCTCTTCACAGTTGCTGTTGCACAGACAGAATTTGTAATGGAGGTGAGAACGTGATGCTGAGAGTATAGTGTTTGAAGTTGGTTAAGCCTCTGGCTCCCAAAACAACTACCTCATACTCATGTCATATCTTTTAGTGCTCACACTTTGACTTACTTCCCTGGCCTCTTTTTATTTTTGTATCTTTCCATCATCACAGTTCTCAGGTGATTCTTTCATAACTAGCACCATAGGATCATAATTGTTAGAGCCTGAAGAGAATCTTGGAGAACTTAGAACAAGGATGTACTAGTTGCAGGGACCGGGAGTGGGATTCAAGGAATGTTCAGGCCTCCTGAGGTTATACGCAAAATGCTTTCCATTTATATTGAAGGGTCCATAATTTCATCAGCTTCTTTAATGGCACAGCCTTCTATTTTGCAGATGAGAAATTTTATGGGCTGAATTCTGTGCCATCAAAACTTATATATTGAAGCCTGGACCCTTA
>NW_017731834.1:1505189-1505968 GCF_001890085.2 Hipposideros armiger | reverse complement strand
CCCCGTTGGTCATTAGCTGGCATAATATCTGAGCTGTACTTTGGCAGCCTTCTGGATCTAGAGAGAAAAACAATAGGAATCTAGGAACTGTCAAGAATTTCACGCTGGTAGGTAGGAGTTTATCAGAAATAAAACAGTTCTCACATGTACCACAGCTTGAGTTCCAGTCCTCTGGGTAGACCAGAAACTCAAGTCTTGAAATTGGATTAAGGTGACCCTGGACTACTTAAGCCCCCTAGGCTTCTTAAATTAATCAGCTTTGGAAAGTTCTCAGTCTTATATTCTCAAATGTCAGACAATATATTGTTTTGTTTGTCTTTCAGGAATAGCAATTAATTGTGTTATGTATTCTCACTGCATATTTTATATCTCTTACCTGCTCCTCTGTATTTCCCATCCTTTTGTCTGTTCATGTTTAATCTTGATAGTCTTCTAACCTAATTTTTAGTTCAGTAATTCTTCAGCTGTGTCTAATTTGGGATTAAAGTCATCCATTTAATTCTTGATTTTTGTTATTGCTTTATTTTTGAATTCTGTAATTTCCAGTTTTTTTTCAAGTCTATGTTCACTCTTTTTAGTTTCCATTTCCTTGCTGTATGTTTTTTTTATTAGTTTCAGATGTATAAAACAATGTAATAGTTAGACATTTACACTCCTCACAAAGTGATAACCCCCCATTCCCCAATCTACAACCCCTCTGACATCGTATATAGCTGTTGCAATTCCATTGACTCTATTCCCTATGCTGTACTCCACATCCTGTGAATATGAATATATAT
>NW_017731834.1:1496497-1499534 GCF_001890085.2 Hipposideros armiger | reverse complement strand
TTAAACATGAAGTCACTTAGGCAGAGAGTTGGAGAGTGACCCATTTAAAGCTGCCTCCTAGAAACTGAAGGTCATTAAACACAGGCGTTCTTGGTGAAGCTGAGGTAGGTGGGGCCTTTGCAGCGGAGGGAGCGGGTCGGACAGCAGGCGGCGTCTGGTCCCATCCGGGAAGGACAGAGAGCAAGACGCAGGGCCCCGTCCGTGACAGGCAGGTGGAGGCGTAACGAAGCCCTTCTTCATGCGACCTGCACCTCCCTCAGAGGGTCCAACATGCTTGAATGTCACACCTCTTTCAAGAGCGATGGCAGCTTGCCTCAAGGAGCCTCAGAACCAGACTGGAGGTGCAGGCTTGGCCCCGCTCTGTCCTTCCTCTGAAAAGCTGCCCCTAATTCTACGCGGTCTGCTTCCCATCACACTGACACAGCTAGTTGGCTGGGTTTTTGTGCTCTTTTTTTCTTTTTCAGAGCTCCTTGCAGGAACTGTTTGGCAGGTAGCTCAGGGTCCTGCTGCGAAGGCACGTCTAACAAGCTTGTCGTGCTGACTGATTAAACAGGGCAGGCGATGAGCGTAGCGTCAAAATTCCTTTCTGATTGTTCTAAGAGTGGGCTCCATAATGAATGGGGTCTGATTACAGCCCAGCCTCTCAAGTGTCTCCTGTCGCCCCCCCACCGGCTGGGAACTCCTTTGCTTAGAGTACATCTCGGAAAGCACAGCATTCTCAGCAGGATTCAGTGCAAAGGGGCCAAGATTTTTTTCTTTTGAGCCCTATTGTTGCTCTCAAACCTTCTCTACACAGTTTGGAGGTGGAAGGTAATTCTGCCCAACCAGGTGCTGTTACCAAAGCCCCCAGCCAGTAAGAAATGGAGAAGAGTCAGCTTCTTAAATCCTGAATATTTAAGCCTGGGTGTTTCAAACGGACCAGGCTGGGAGCCTCGGAGTCCATTGGGAAGCCCAGTGTGTAACTGCTCCNAACAATCCTTTTTTGTTGTTTGTTTTTAAGAAAGTAATAAAGAACATCAGGTTACATCACGTGTGGTCACGGTAAGGATTTGTATCAATGAGATACTGTCAAGAAAGAGATGACACTCCAATTGCATAACTTGAGCAGAGTTGAATAAGAAGACTATTTGCAAAGGCAAAAGCAGGCAGAGATGGTACCGTGTCTGGGCCTAACAGTTTCAGGGGGAGGTTACCAATCTTAGGCCTGAAGAGGTAAAGAGAAAGAGATTTCAGAATACTGGAAGGAGAAGGTGGCCTGATAGCAGATGCGATCTTTAGAAGAGGCAGGCAGATGTCCCACAGCAAGCTGGCAGGTGGGAACCAGTATTAAAACATGCCCAATCCGATATGATCCACATGCGTCAGCTGGAGAAGAGTAGATAGGGAGTAAACCCAGAAGAACTAATGAAACGAATCCAGAATTGTACCTTTTCTTGATGCTGTTGTATGTGAGTCCTGAGTTGAAAATAGATAGAATTTTTCTTAGTGTGCGTTCCGGTCAAACAGTTGAGAAAAACTAAGATAATGGATGGAATTGTTGTGAAGCTGCAAGTTGAAGGTTTTCAGAAACGGTAGCCAGGTCTGCAGTTAGACGGGCGGGACTGATTCCCTGGAGTGTGTTTCCTGTAACTCCACGTACGTATAGACGGCCTGTGGCTCCAGCTGCGTGTTGGGACCCTTGATGATGTTTAATTGAGCACTGTATTTTATGCTATCGTTTTCACGTCTTTGTTTCAGGTGCATGTATCAGATCTCCCATGATAGTCTCCACTGCTTGAGGAAAGAAGCGGGGTCATGGGCTTCTTATATAACCTCCACGGTGCTCAGGGGACAGTGATGCTGTACACTCCACAGCTATTTAATTACATAGGAACTGGAAGACACCAGATGGCCTTCTAGTCTTTCAATCAAATCTGGAGCTGCCGACCTTCATTCACTCCGGGGAGACAATAATGAGTTGAACTTAAAATCAGATTCCTCCTCCTAAGAAAAGTTTCATTTTAATGGGCACTAAGGCAATAAGCTAAAGCCAGGACTCACTTAGAGTTACCAGGCTCACTGCAACCCTCATGCGATTCATCCTTGATTTTTTTCCACCTAGACGTTGGCAATTTTATTTACACTCCAGACCCAGAGACCACGCAGACCCCCACTACCTTTCCAATGGGATTTCTGAGCACCTCAGTTCTTTCTACGGAGCTGAAACATGTAAAAGAAAGCTCTGAACCTGGAAAATGGATGCTATACACCCCAGTCCTGGTTTTTGGGTAATCCTGAGCGGGTGAGGTGGCCTCTGAACTTCTGCCATCTCATCGTCAGAGCCACAAGGAGTTACTGTGAGGCTAAAGAGAAGTGACCAACATGGTGATGGAGATGCAGAAAGGAACGTGCCAAGGATACAGGTACAAGGCTCTTTCTATCTTTTAAATCTCTTACAAGAGGCCAAAATTAAAAATTTACTTCCAGTCTCCTTCAGATTCTTCTCCAATCCTTCACACACACACACACACACACACACACACCCCAGGAGGATCTTACTGACATCAATTATCTTCATTGAAAACATAGGTGAACGTGAAATCAAACTTGGCCTAAGGAGAGGCCCCCACCCCCTCCATGTATACTAGTCATTTTGTGCACACAGATTGGGGTTTCTGAAAAGCAACATAAATTCTAGTCATATTGCACAGGGAGGAAGTGGAATGGGGCTCAGAATATATGTTTTATATCCTTTACTTGTGGAAAGTAGGTGGGAAAGGACTTGTGAACCAGCAGCACACAACTGGTTCACAAAATTTAAAAGTTTGTATACAAACTGTGTGTTTTTCAAAGCCCTTTAATATCTATTATTCTCAAGAGTAAATAGAGGGGGAAGATATTACTGCCTGTTATGGGTTGTATTGTGTCTCCTGAAAAGATATGTTGAAGTCTTAACCCCATCACACCCACCTGTGCAATGTGACCTGATTTGGAAATAGGGCATTTGCAGATGGAATTAAGTTAAGCTGAGGCCATACTTGATTAGGGTGGACCCTAA
>NW_017731834.1:1492442-1494392 GCF_001890085.2 Hipposideros armiger | reverse complement strand
TTCTCCTGGGCTTGTTCTGGTCACCCTTGAGGTCTGACCATGGGTCTGCTTTGGCCTGTGCTAATTTCATAGCCTGCACTTGTGCCGGACCCAGAATTTGTAGCTGCATTGGTAGTGCCGCCCAGACCCACGCGTACCATACTCTGCCCAGATTCTTTGGTACATACGTGACTTTCCATGACAGCAGCAACCTCTGGGCTCTGCTGGGGGGAGGCTTTGCCTGCTTTGATTTCCTGGGGCCAGGATCCCATTTATACACTCCTGACTCCCTCACCCAGGCCAGAAGCAAATTTCCTGGGTCTGGGGTTGATTTCCACAGAGGTTAGTTTGCTGTGGGATTAGTTTGTCAAACGGACAGAGATCGGGAAGCCTGGTCCACTCGTGATGCCCGGGGTGAATGAAGGTGGAGGTAGCTCAAGGTTACACGGCTGGGGGCAGGGGCTGAAGTCTAGAGACAGAGGGCGTCTATATCAAGGAGACTCAGGGGCAGGTGGGGAAGGACACCAGTTCCAGTTCCAGGAAGAACACAGAAAAGGCAGGGCTAGAACCTGTACATGAGGGAACAAGATTGGAACCTCCTTCCAAGCCTTGTTGGACAGGCTTAGTTTTAGACAAGATTTCAATAGGTCAGTTTTAAGTACCTGGTGACAAGATATGAACTGCTTTAGTAGCTGCAGTGGATTGAAGTGTGCCCATGCAAAAAAAAAAAAAAAAAAATATATATATATATATATATATATACACACACATATATATATATATGTACACACACACACACATATATGTATATATACATATATACGTTGAGGATTAACCCCTTGGATCTGTGAATGTGACCTTAGTTGGAAATAGAGTCTTCGCAGATGTAATCAAGTTAAAGTAAGTTCCCATATGATTCAGGTGGGCCTTTAATCCAATATGACTGATGTCCTTAGAAGAAGAGGGAAATGTGGAAACAAATACTCAAGGATGAAGGCCATGGGAAGACAAGGCTGAGACTGGAGCCATGTGCCGACTAGCTAAGGCACACCAAGGACTGCCGACAACCCCCCAGAAACCAGGAGAGAGGCATGGGACAGGTTCCCTCCTACACCCTCTGTGGCCTTGGAGTTCTCTGTTCTAGTCTGCTGAGGCAGGGGGTTTGTCAAAGTTCCATGTACTTCTTAAAAGCCCTGGTCTGTAAGTGAAAATTATTACTTCTTTCATACTCTGTGAGAAAGATGGCCACATGGCCCTACCAGGAAGCTAGAGGGGTTGTGCTAGAAAATACAATACTTGGCTGTGTGTCTCCCTTCCAGCAATACTTCTACTGCTCCTGTGGGCACAGATATGTGGTGGCAGCTAGCCATTTCTGTCATGCTCCTTCAAATAGTTCTCAGAAATTTCACATCATGGATCTCAGAAATGTCCTTCTACTCTTTGTTTGAATGTTTAAGTAATGCATAATAGATTTGGCAGCCAGCTAGTAGTAAAAAACAGGCAAATATTTTTTAATAAGACCTATGATTGAATCCTGGTTCTAACATTTAATAATTGTGTAAATTTTGGGCAATTTCTCTGAGCTTCAATTTCCAGATTTATAAAATAGGGATAATAATATACATATATTTTTACTTTGTTATAGTGCACTTTATTTATTTTTTAATTTTAATTTTAATTAATTTATTTTTTAATTTAATTTTTTAAATTACTTTCAGGTGTACAACACAGTGCAATAGTTATACTTTTTACCCCTCATAATGACAACCCTCCTCCCCCAATCTGCCACTCTACTCCCCCGCTTCATATCATACATATCTATTACAATTCCCTTGACTCCACTCCCACACTATACTCCAGTCCCGTGACTATATATATACATTAAATTGTAGTTGACATACAATATTATACAACATCAGCTTCAGGTGTACAGTGCAGTGATCAAGCCTCTATCCCATCCATGAAGTGGTC
>NW_017731834.1:1490032-1491162 GCF_001890085.2 Hipposideros armiger | reverse complement strand
TCTTTTTACTTGTAGTCCAGTGTACTATATAACTCTTTTTATTAAGTTATTAAAAACTTAGCATACCAAAATTTGGAACTTTTAAGTGACCAATATGTCTGGTTTGGTTGGGTTTGATTTCTGGGCTAGCTATCATTTTTGTGAGTTCTCTGTCATTTAGTATCATGGTGCATGAGTTACCTTCAGATAATAAACTTTGTTGTTTCCAGAGAAGTTAATTCTACCTAGTCATTAAAATGTGACTTTCACATTTTAAAAAAGTAGTGCTTTAAAGGTAAAACATGCTATTTTAGATTTTCTAAATGCCACATTTTAAGTTAATATTTTCCTTCTTACTCCTCCCTTTCTAAACCATTGGCCTCCTTTCTTTCAATGATTTTCTGACTGTTAAGAATATATTATCTCTGTGGTGTGTATGTGTTTTCTCACTCAGTAAACACAATATTCTGTAGTGAAAATCCCAAATGACTCAGTGATATTGTTTTGAGAGAACTGAATTTCTGACAAACATTACTAATAAAGATATAGACTTCCAGCTCTGACTATATAGTCATGTGTTGAATATTAATAGAAAGAATGAGTAGTCTCTGTCAGGCATTGTCACATATGACTTGGATTCAGCATGTCCTTTCTTTTCTTTCTTTTTTTTTCTCTAAGGTGTTCTTTCCCAACTCTAGTAGAGAGGACTTAATGACCAGGAAATATAAGAAATATAATTTATAGTCTTGTGTGCCTGAGGAGGTCTTCCGTAGCCCCTGTACAACCCAAGATGACTAGCTGAGACATCCTACCTCACTCAGTTTCACCAGATCAAATACTCTGGGCTGTGGGAAGATACAAAGGATTGTTAGCTTTAGAGCCCAGGTGGTCAGAACATCAGAGACCTGTCTCCAGCCGGATTAATTCCTTGATACCGCATTTCTAAAGGGTGGTTCAGGCTTAGGTCTTTGAACAGAAGATACTCCATGAATGTCCCCTCCCCTATCTCTGTGTCTTCCCTGTTTTCATGTATCCCCTCCTTTTAAATTCATCAATACCCAATCTCTCCCCTTTCCGCTTCATGAAAGGCCTTCTTTCTCCCATCCCACCTTCAGAAGTAAATGTGGGGTCCTTGGTCTCTCCATTTTTTT
>NW_017731834.1:1455147-1483970 GCF_001890085.2 Hipposideros armiger | reverse complement strand
TGTCCTTCACAGTTGTCTGTCTTTGGGTTTAATAGCCTGGGCAGTGCTGGACAGGGCTGACCCTTTGTCTTGGCAGAAACTCTGGGCAAATTATTATAATGCTCTAAAAGTGCTTGCTAAACCCCCTCCCCTCCCCCACCCCACTCCCACCCCTGGGAGTGTGACATTGGTGGGCCAGCTCCTCTTCCGTAATATAGATTTATCCCTGGGAAGAAATTGCCCAGGCTCCACCCTGCATCATACTCTCGTGTAGCTCAGTGCGGCCATGTGACTGAGTTCTAGCCAATAAGATGTGATTGGAACTTGTCAAGCAGAGCCCTGCGCACGGATTCCCAGCGCCAGGGGCGGACTCCAACTACATGGGAAAAAGCAAAGATCAACGCGGTGCCAGCCACCAGGAATAGAGGTCCACACACTTCTGCTCACTGAATCTTAGCATCGGAGTCACCAAGGAAAACACAACGTGGTCAAGCACTGGATGGAGAAATGCTTTACTCACACAGAAAAGAGAGCAAGACCAGCTCCAGTAGTGGGTGCTGGTCGCTCATACCAGCCAGTCTCTCCTGGCAGCCAAGGCTGAGCAACTGGCCTCCACACATCCATGCAGTGGAAGGCATCTACTGACCATGGGAGCACAACTAAGCCTGGGCTGGAGGACTATTTAAAGGAGCATGGAAAGGTCAGGAGTTGACTGTAACCATTTTTTTCCATAGGGTCTCAGCAGGTCCAGATTAAGTTATGGCTCCATTCAACACATATTCATTGATGCTCTGGGGACAGAGGTTAAAGAGGCATAAATAGGAATTAGGCATGTAAACTGTCCATTTCTACATGGTGAGTATCAGAACTATGGGAGCCCAAGGACAGACATCTATTATAGACTTGAGAAGTGACTGTAAACTAAGTTCTGAAAAGCGAAAAGGATGTAGGTGGATGAAGGAAGGGATGGTTAGGATGGGTGAATGCACTGAGCCATGGAAAGGGGAATTTCTCTCAGGCCACTTGCATCTTCTCTGCTGGATCTGGGGAGAAAGGTGTGCTGTGGGAGAGAGACTCCCTGGACTGAGGTCAGCCACCATCATGGGCTGGACTTGCCTCTTTCTCATGCCGCTTAACTAGAAGCTGACACTACAGTAAAGTCCTTGTACAGTGCCCCTCACAGATGCCCTTCCCTAGACACCTGTGCCACTTGGAGGCTGAGCTTATGGCCCCGTGGTGGGAACTCCGATCCCAGGTCCTGTGGAGCATAGGACAGCCTTCATTCAGACCACAGGGGACTCTAACTCTTTATAGGAAGCCTAATTCCTTAGGAGCAGCGACCACGCCCAGGTCCAGGTAAGGGGTAATGATTAGATGACAGTAGGGACCCGAACTTCAGAATTGGGGACCATGTTTCCATTTGCTCTGGGTCTTTTTCCAACTTGTAGTCAGCCAAACCTGCCACCTCTGCTGAGACGCCTGCCGATTTGGACCACACTGACAGCATTAGGGCTGCTGGTACAAGGGTCTAGTTCTGAGCGCTGCCTGCCTGCTTACCTACACATCCCAAGCCCAGGTAAGACCCTACGCTTCTTAACTGTCTTTTGGGCTGGATTTTACCAAAGACAGAAGAAGCTCGTCTCTCTGCCCTGGTCCCGCCTTCCTTGTCTCTCAGTGTGCCCCCAGGTGAGCCCGTGCAAATCAACCAGATACTTCCCAGGCAGGGTTAGCATCAAACAAGCTTAGGAAGCCATGCCCCAAAGATGGCAGCATTAGCACAAGGGAAGTTTTTCTTTGTTTATTGCAGGGTTTCTTATGCTGTCCCCCTTTGTCACCTGCATGAGCATGATCACTGGAAACTTTATTTACCCAAAGGGATACACGACAGAAAACTCAAAGAAGGATCTTAGGGTATTTAGCAGGAACAAAACGCCTTACTGCAAAGGTTTCAGAGGGGAATTTCTGGCTTTTGTCAGTTGGTGGGGGAGGATTTGGGAGGTGTAGTGGCAGGAATTACCCATTCCTAAAATCATACTTCATAGCTTGAATGCCAGAAGAAAGTTAACCATGTAGAGAGTGGTTGTGCCTTGAAAGGCAGCAGAGAAGTGGAATGGATATCTGGAGAGTAAGGACCTGGGGGGAAGTGTTTATTTGCTTTTTATTTTTTTACTGGACTAAACTAGAGCATACATGTATGTCAGTGGGAGTGATCCAGGAGAGAGGGAAGAGGTGATGATGCAGAAGAGGGGACAAGTGCAGGGGCAAAGGTCTTGATTAGCACAAAGCAATGGTATAGTGAGTACAGCTGTAGGAGTTGGCCTTTCAAGGGAGAAAGGATGATTCTTTCCCTGTGTCAGAAAGGAAGGACTTGAGCTAGGGTGTATGTGCAGGTGGCCTGGTAGATTACCTGGTGGGAAGACACAGGGGCTTCTGTCTGCTTTTAGTCTCTCAAAGCCTGTTGGGTGATATCAAGTGCTGAATGTGGGGACTTTGATTGGGGAGCATGCACTGGAGATTGGAAGATAGAGAAAAGATGTGAAATAGCTCCAGGGAATGTAAAATGGAAATTACTAGGGACCTTTAGTAGGATTGCTGGGCAGTATCGAGTGCTAATTTGGAATTTGTGCCATTAGATTAGTGATTTGACATAATAATGTGTATGTGTGTGTGTGTGTGTGTGTGTGTGTGTGTGTTTCCCCCTAGAAACATTTAGTTGTTGGAGAGAAGGCTTAGAGCATGGAAATATTTCAGTTTGACAAGGGTTGGGGTTTTTCTAGGTGCGTGAAAAGTGGGGGTGGGGTAATGGAGCTATAGGTGTTTTTAATGGAAGGCTCAGAGAGGTTAGCTGACTTATCCCAGGTCACACAGCAAGTTAATGGCAAAAGCCCAGAATGTAAACCCCGGGTCTGTACCTCCTCCATTATCACCCTATTGGGCCCCTGACAGTTTAGGCTGGATAAAGAGGGAAGAGAAACAATGAGGAGGTGATATTTATTTAGCCTAAAGTGACTGGTTTAAATATTATTATTATTATTTTGTTATTACTTTGAAAAGGCCTGAATTGCAAGTATTGTGCCAAATAAGCCTTGGCATGTCGCTTTGAAGCTGGCAAGCATCTGTTTGTATTTAAGAAAAACATCTCTGCAGTGTCTTTGTACTCAAGGAGACCTGCTACTCCAATCAGGGAGTATTGATTGGGGGGTGTTCCCAGAGCTCTGAGGAGACTTAGGGACGCAGTTCGTAAACAGACAGTGAGGCGTGAAGTCATAACATGTTTTATGGGAAAACCCATGAAAATGTCAAGCCTACTATCATAATGATTAAGAATAATTTAAGTCATTCATATTTTATTAGAAAACGTCAGTGGCTATGAATTAATCAATTTCAAATCGATTTTATTTGTGTAAAATTGGCATTTTAGAAACTGGATTTATTGCTCACAGTTCCCTCTTCCAATGTGAAATTATTGCAATATTAGTAGGAAATGCACTCTGAGTGAATCTATATCATTAATCAAATGTTCCCAAATTGAACTACTAATAATGTCTTATAAGATTAAGTAAAAAGACCGAGAGGATGCTGGCTGCTTTTCAAGGCCTCAACCAAGGAGGAGGAAATGGTGACTCTAGAGGACAATTGCTTTTTTTTTTGGAATGCCTAGAGTCCACAACCCTTTCCTATGTTTGAGGACTCCACCACGTTATGAGTCATTGTAGGAGGTAGAGTTCTCCTTCTACTAGAAAAGGTGGCAGGGCGGCACGCTGACAAGGCCAGGTGCTTTCCCAGCCTCCCTTGCGGCTAGCGGTGGCATGTGACCAAGACCCAGTCAATCAGATCCCCTTCCCCAGACTTTGAATCGCTGCTGATGAAGCACAGGAGGAGGCAATGGAGAATCCATTCTCTCATCAGCAGCAATGGCAGAAGCAACTCCAGGTCTGAGGACAGTGGCGGGGGCAGTGTAAGGCGGCATTGGTGTTCTTCACTTGTAGCGGGGGTGTCACTAAGTCAGTTGTAAGTAGGATGACGATTCAACCTAGTCGGCCTGGGACAGTCCCAGTTTATGCTTGTTGTCTTGTGTGATTATTGACAGCATCCTCCTTTGCTTTCAGAATTGCTCCAGGTAACAATAATTGTTAAATTATTAATTTTAATAATATGGTCATCTCAGTCATAAGTTAAATCCCTTATATCTTCACCCTCCTGTCAGATTGCTCCCTTCACTTTCTTGCTTTGAAACAAGGCTGTTTCCTGAGAACACTTCTTTATGTGCATCCGTAGTGGTGGCTGTTTTACCTTCTACACTCCTCATTCTTTTGGGCCTGGAAGTGGGATGTGTCTTTCTTGTACTCCCTGTTTCTTACTATTGCTTCCAAATCATGGCTTGTTTCTTTGTGACCCTCTAGACCCATGGGAATCATGTCATCTGACTCTGGTTATGTTGTAGTCACTTACAGACCCCTTGTTCCCTGGTGATTTTAGTCCTTGATACTGTCTCAATCTCCAACCCTCCTCCTGTCAATATTCTGGGTGATTTTAATATCCAAATAGATTATCCTTTTTCTACTGGCCTCTTGGTTCTGGAAGATTTTGTCTCCACCAAGACCTCCAGTGTAATAACCATATCGCTTTCTTACCATCTATTGCCCTTCTTCTGACCTCATTTATTGTCTTACTGGGCTTGAATCCCATGGGTGATCATTATCACCATTCCCTTGTGTACACGTTCAATTCTCTTAATCCTTCTCCCTCTGACATACTTGCCTGGAAAAACCTTAACCCCGATTCTACCCAGTGGCAAACTTGAGATTACGTGGGAGGAAATCACTCTGTGACAGAGACTGCTCATTTTCTACACCTGTAACTCTTTCTCTTTTTTTTTCCCCCCCTTAGAAGTGGCACACTTGAATTTTAGCTGGATTCATGGCTGCATCGAAAAAAATTCTGCCCATTGAGATATAAGCAGAGCTGTTTTATGCAATTTTAGGGAACTACGTAGTCTTAAAGGAAGGGTATGTGTATGTGTGAACTTCTCTAACTTTTTTCCTTCCAGCTGAGTGAAACATGGATGTGAAGGCTGGAGCCTGACCAGCTGTCTTGGGCAATGCGGTGGCGTGTCAAGGATGCAGGGTCTGTGTCGTCATGATCATAGTGATCGTTATGGGGAGGTAGGCCTAGACTCCTACTCTGGACTCCATGTAAGAGAAATGAACTTCTAACTTTGTGGAATAATGACTCCCGAAGATACCCAGTTCCTAATTACCGAAATCTACAAATATATGCATTCCTTTACATTGGCAAAAGGGACTTTGTAGGTGTATTGCGTTGTCAGAAAAGCCATGAAGCATTTTTGCAACGAAAAACATAGAAGAAATACGTCATGATTTTTCTGACAACCCAATAATTAAATTAAGGGCCTTGAGAGGGTGGAGAGGATCCTGGATTATTCAGGTGGGTCCAATCTAATCACACAAGTCCTTAAAAGCTGAGAACCTTTCCCAGCTGTATCAGCTGGAGAGGAAGGCATTAGGATGGAGGAAGGCTCAGAGAGACACACTGTTACTGGCTTTGAAGGTGGAGGAAGAGGGCCAGAGCCAAGGAACGCGATGGCCTTTAGAAGCTGGCAAAGGCAAGATGATGGACTCTTCTGTAGAGCCTCCAGAAAGGGGTGCAGGTCGCTCAACACCTGGATTTCCATCCTTAAGACCCATTGTGGACTTTCAACCTACAGAATTATAAGGTACAAATTTGTGTTGCGTTAAGCCTCTCCCTTTGTGCTAATTTGTAATGTCAGTGAGAGAAAACTAGCACAGTTGGTTAATACATTGTTATTTTGTGTTTTCATGTTACTCGTAACTATATCTAATCGTAAATGATATACACACCAGATGGTTTTTTGTGTTTTTTTAAAGATTTTATTGGGGAAGTGGGGGAGGGGAACAGCACTGGGGAATTGGGGGAAGGGGAACAGACAAGTTGCTGTCGTTTTGTTCTTCAGTCTAGTTGTGGAGGACATCGCTTCACTGGCCCAAGTTGGCACCATCATTGCGCTATTCCCGGGTGAGGCACATCAGTCGCCGGCTTCTGGACAGCCACTCACTGCGGCTGCTGGCCGCTCACGCTGGCTGCTGGCCACACATGGTAGCCCATGGCAACCCACTGCAGCAGGGGCTGCAGCCTACGCGTCGCGGGCGACTCACCCCAGCTCCAGGTTGAGCTGTTGTTCAGCATCTTAGCTGTGGAGGGCAGTGTCACTGGCCCTCATGTGGGATCTGAACCAGGGTCCTCTGGTGTCCCAAGCCAGCTCTTAACCAACACGCCACTTGGCCGACCTCAGATGGTTTTAATTGAATACGAGACCACCATTCTCAAGGAGGTTCTTGGGACTACCCAGACATCCTAACTCATTTCCCTAATTACTTCATACGTCCACCCTTCCAAATGTCATTTCCTCACCTTTTCTCCATTCTTCAAACCTCTTACATCTCCTCATAGCTTACCCTCAGTCAGTGACTTTGCTTCTTATTTCATTTAGAAAATAGAGGCAACCAAAGGGGAAGCTCTTCATGTTCTCACCACCAATTATACTAATCGACTCGCATTTTACCCATTTACTGAGCCATTTTCCCCTTAATAAAGGACTAACTATGTGCTCTCTTAGTTCGGACCCTCCCCGCTACTTAAAGAAGTTGCTCCTTCAATTACACCCTCTCGATCCAGCATCATCACTACTTTCCCTCCATTGGGTCACTCCTGCCCTTTTTTGCTATACATTTTTTTGGGGGATGATTTTAATTTGACATGGAAAGGCAGAAATGAAAGAGGTTGTGAGTGTGTGTGTGTGTGGGGGGTGGGGATAGCGATCTATGAATCTTAGTATTCTCTGAGGCCTTAACTATAAAATAAATTCAAATCAACAAATATTTATATATAATCTATAAAAATGAATATGTATTTAGTAAGGAGTTACGAGGCCATAAAGTAATGTAAGTGCTTATCACAAGTCCTAGATTACCCAGAGACGTTCTGAGATGAAATGCTTTTACTCGCTATCTCCATAACTACATGTGTCCCTGTCAGCCTAAGTAACCAATTTTGGGTTCAACAATAGTTAAATCACATAAGAACTATCTCTGTCTTTGAATTCACCTGGGGCATCACACATGAAATGCCAGAAGGTAAGAGGTACAACCTGAGGGGCAATCCCACAATAAATGGATGGGATTTCAGGGTAGAAACATTCCCCTGGACGGGCAGAGCTTCTCCTGTCCGGTCCTGAGTGTGACCAGTGCTAAGCAGTGGTCGGTTTGGGTTGAAGTGCTGTAGTTTGGCTAAAATTCTCGTGCAGTGTAGGCAGGCATCCATCTGTGTTAGAAGCTGCTATTGGTCCTCCAAAGTGGCCACACCATTTTACACTCCCACGAGCAATGCAAGAGAGTTCCACTTATTCCACATCCTTGCCAACAAACATCTTGTCGGTCTTTATCATTTTTAGCCATTCTGATGGATATATTGTGGTGTCATACTGTGGTTTTCATTTGCATTTTTTCTGTTGAGCAATTATGTCGAGCATAGGTTTATTGGCTGTTTGTATATCTTCTTTTGCCAAGTGCCCGTTAAAGTCTTTTACCTATTTTTATTGGGTTGTTTGCCTCATTATTATTGATTTGTAGTTCTTTATATATTCTGGGTACAAATTCTTTGGTCCCAGAGAAGCCAGGATTCCTTCTAAATGCAAATAACAGAACTTGACTGGCGGTGGCTTAAGCAATAACAACATCAGTGACTTGATAAAATGGAAAGTCCAGAGCCAGGCAGTCCATGGCTTATTAAGCAGATCTGCCATCCTTCTCAGCTCGGCTTCTCATGTTTGTGACCATATGGATGCAAGATGCTGGTCGTGGCTTCAGGTGTGTGTGTGTGTGTGTGTGTGTGTGTGTGTAGGGGATAACTATCCCATGCCTACATTCAAAGTCGAGACGCAGTGGGGGCAACCAGAGAGGCAATATGACCAGGTCCTTGTATGATTGCTCCTTCTTCAGTGCAGATAAAAATGACTTCTCAGAAACACTCTCAGTTTTTCTTTTGTTTCTGATTGGCCGGAATTAGGAATCCTACAAGCAACAGGAAGGCAGGGAGAATGAGCACTAGACATGGCACACAATACGACAGCTGTGGGTTGGAGTAGACAGCCATGATTTGTACCCTGGGGCATGGTACACTGCGGGAACACAGGTGCTATTCGTCAGAAGAGAGGAACGGCTGCTGGGGAGGCACCTAACACGTCAATAGTGAACCCCCAAAAGCTGTATGTTTCTCTGCTGCAGTGAGGAATCCTTTGGAGAATGTCAAGAGGCCTTGGTAAGCTTATGGAGAACATAGAAGCATCAGGAAAAAAAAAGTTAGAAAACCAAGTCCTTTGACTGAAATGAGGAAAACAATAATAACACAAATTCTCATTAAGTGTTTTATCTCAGAGAAGTCCACTGGCCTGAAGAACTGAATCAAGTTGTCAGTTCTGATCACATTTTACTGCTGCAATAGGAAGGCAGGATTCATAACTGCCTTGTCCAGGGGAGCCAGGCCAGGTGAGGCCCAGCGGGGGCATTGGAGGCAGCTGGGGCTGAGGGTCCAGGCCTTTGTCTAAGTCTTCTCTGAGGGTAGAGCCTGAGGTAAGGACATTTTAGGAAGGATATTTGGGCATTAATCCCCGGGAACAGGAGTGAGGGGCTGGGGAGAGTGAAATGGAGAGGGGAAAGCCATGCAAAAGCACATTAAGAGCTGGTCACACCTGGGGGCGGCCGGCCCTGGGTGATGCTGGGAGCCTCTGAGGTGCTGCATAGAATACATGGCAGAGTTACTCTCCAAGTGTGGCTCTTGAGGCATCACCTTGACCATGTTATACATGCAAATTCAAGACCAACAACCTGACCTCCTGAATCAGAATGGCCGGTGGGGAGGGGACCAGTGTTGGTATTTTAACACACTCTTCAGGTGACTCTTCCGCATGTTCACCTTTGAGAACTGAGAGCATTTACCAGCTGGCTCAATTCCCCAGGGGTCAGACCACGTGGGGCTGACTACTGTTTGCTTTCAGGTTGCGCATGCGCTAGTGCGTCCGTCACCGCTTGTCAGAGCAGCCCATGGTAGACAGCAAGAGGCTTCCAGTGCAGCTCAGGCAAGGCTGTCCATGGCCCTTCACAGGATGCTGGTTTCCCAAAACGGTGGGAGTAGAAGGAGAGCCAAAAGAACAGGGCATAAGAAATGCCTGACCCATAAGAGAAGAACAAGGACTAAGCCAGTTTAGATCATGGCAGCAGCTTCAATACCGAACTTCCTGGGGGAAGCCAGGAAACTGCTTCCCAAAGCACAAAGCTCTTTATAAAGGGACGTAAACTCCTGGAAGGAAATACACCGTGTAATTGCACGTCGGGACATTCATGTACAGGAAACAGTAACAAGGCACCTAAAAAACAGTAGCTCTTTCTGCTGCCTTATATCCTTGAGGCAGGTGGAGTGTTTCCATCTATTGACAGTGGCCTCAGTGACGTCTCCCTGTAGGGATGAAGTTACAGAGAATGGGTTTTCCACTTTATTGGGGAAGAGCTTCTAAACAGAACGTATTCACTCTCCCTTGGTTTCTCTGGGAATTTAAGCCTGTGCAGCTTTCCATCTCTTATTTTCTTTCCTATTGCCTCAGGAAAGCGTCTACTTCTTTCCCAAACATTACTTCCCTTCGTGTTCCTCTTTCTTCTTTGATCCTAAAAAATGCCACCAGGGGTCATGATTTGATTTGAATTATTTGAAAAAAAGGAGGAAAAAAAAAATCCCGTCGTGACTAGAATTCATATGGATTGATGGGGCAGGGATGGTTAACTCCAGTGCGGAGAGCTCCCATCCTCCAAGTCCTTTGTAAGGGACCTTTGATTCAACACGAGAAATTTCAGATTTTCATTCAGATATATCGTGAGGCTGAAGAAGCAATAACATGAGCTGCAAAGATGGAGAGAACATATTTGTAGGTTGTTGCTGCTGTGGGCGGGAGGCACTTTAAAACTTCATTTAGCAAGGCAGAGCCACTGCAATTTGGAATTTAAAAGTCCATGAGCACAGAGATGTCCCTGAGGGAAAAAGATGGTCAAACTTGCCCTTATTTTTCTGACTTTAGGATCCACATTCCAGTGCATATTTCCTAAGCAGAAATCGTATCTGGTGATGACACAGTGCGTTCCTGTTGCTGGGGACTGAAAGTGTCCCCTACACAGGTCATGGCATGCACTGAGAAAGCGTGGTAGTGGTTTTCTAGCTTCCTTTGAAAGAAGACATGGTAGGATTCCAGGAAGAAGCAATGCTCCATTGGAGAAAAATTCTCAGATGCATCTTCCTAAAATATCCCCTTTATCATGTTCATACTCAGTTCTAGAACCTACACTACATCCCTAATAGAATAGCCCATGTGGCAGCCTGGGCCTCTGCCCTCAGCATCCAGGCAAAACTAATCCACCGCTTTTCACATCGCAGGGCCCCAAGAATGCCCATAGCCTGTAAGCTGACACACAGGATGGAAATGTCAAGTCAGACTCACACCAATCAGAGGTCTTACCAGCATCCAGTTTTATTAATTCCTATCCGGGAATTAATAGGCAAGAAAGCTCTGGGACCTCAAGAGTGGCTCCCCAGGTCCTCAGTTTCCTGGTTAGAGAAGCTCATCTGGACCAGAAAAGATGAGGTCTCGAAGGGAAATTGACAGGGTCTTCCCAAAGCAGCATCTTCGCTTTACACCCGGAGGGTGGTACAGCCCACGTGCCATTCTCCAGGGCTCAGGCTCACACACCTGGTTTCCACTTACTCTTGGTGACTCTGAGCCAGGGCACCCTGCCGAGGGCATTCCACAGGTGGAGTCTCTTTTCCTAGCCCTGTTAGTCCTGAGTTTCAACTTCCCTTTGAGGTGGTCTTCTGTCCACTACTGTTTCCCTTCTCTTGCTGGCTTCTAGGAAGTGGGCAGCGTCTCTTCAGAGTTGTAGTCGGAATAGAGATGGATCTCATTCCTCCTCTTCTTTTTACCACAACTGAGGCGAGTCAGTTTTCAAAATGGGCCATTCACTCATAAATGAAACAAACAGGGACAGACAGGGAAAATATTAGGAACAAGGAAACAGGTTTGCAAAATGCAGATTTCTGAAATTACCTTTTCTAGTTCGCGCTCAGGCTTGCAGTCTCTTTTACCTCCCCAATCCTGCCCTAGGAAACAGAGTCTGCACAGTTTCTCCCCAGTGCCTGCTTGCCTCTTCCATTGAATGGTCCACAGGTCTGAACGGTGCAGCTCCCACTGCCTGGACCCGTCGATGCCTCACAGTCAAAGAAGTAGAGAACCTCCCACTCTGCTTGTTTGTCTAGGGCTCTGTGGCCCACCAGGAAGTTGTCTCTCTAAGGAGCTGTCCCCTTCCACCATTTACTGGTAAATCTGTTGAGATTGCAGCAGTGAGTGACCTCCATTTCAAAGCCACACTTCCTGTACACAGGGACCCCCTTGGAATCTCAAGGAGGCCCAACAATTTTATGCTAAAATAAACATAAAAATATCACACGAACACCAAGAGCTACAATTCAAGAGACTTTATCTGGGAATCCAAAACATTACAATCTCTAAGTAGTAAAATTACTCTAAAAAAACGTAAAACTGATTTTCTCTATTTTAAATCATACCATTGTCATAATTCAGGCTGCATGTTATAGCTTACTTTCCCCAGGCTGCGTGTGATCAGTCAGGCTCCACACTTGTTCAATCTGACAGATGTTTTGGCAGGGAAATACTTTTTTTGAATAATAATTGTGACAATATAAATTATCCTTCTTATTTCTTAATTCTACACAGAAAGTGAAGTCTAAAACTGGACTGGATCTCAGCCCTGTTTGGCTCCTGGTTTGGTTTAAAGTTTAGGTAAATTAAAATAATGCTACTAGCATTAAAAATTAAGAAATATCCCAGATACTTTGGGGAGAGTTAATGTATCATCTTAACAATCACTTACTCCCCAGTGTCAATTAATGTACTTTATCCTTTCTTTACAGTGGGTTTGAAGGGAGAGGGAGAGAGCAGTGACACATAAAGAACTGAGGACTATTAAGTCTGACTGTTACCTTCTTGGTAGTTATCTTCACAGTTTATCTTGATGCCTTTAATCTGCAATCATATCATAGCTGTAAAATTGCATGGGCCCTCCAAAATATTATTGATGTAACTTTAACACCTCTCTCTCCCTTAGTGGGTTCAGAAAGCAGTTTTTCCCTTGCTAATTCATGACACAGCTTGATAAAAAGGTGAATTCACTTTCTTCTCCAGCTTATCAGCCTGGGAATAAGATTTTTAGCAACGTATTGCTTTTACTGAGATTCCCGCAGATCCAAATATTTCTCAAGTCTTGTGGATTTCAGTGGAACACAGTTTTTATGCTGAGAATTTCTTGTGAATAGTTGAGGCTGAGTCTGCATTAGGAGACTCACAGCCTGGCCTTCCACTGGACGTGCAGGAAGAGATGCCACTAGTGAAAGAGGCTCAGACACACCGGAACACAGACTCCAAGATGCACCATGTTGGAAGATAAATCAGCAGATTAGCTTTGTGACTGACATGTACCCCTCCCAGAGCAGAAAACACTGCCCTATACTCTTCCTGACTTTCTGAGTGTGGGCCTCAGTCAGTTAGAGGGGAGAGGCTGGAAGTTACATCAGGTCCCCAGTCCTACTTGATGGATCAACTTGAAAAACCCTTTCCTTGCCTGGGCCCAAGGCCGTGTTTGTTTGTTTTGTTTTGTTCCCCACCCCCATCCAAATAAGGGAGTTGGACGATTCCAACATTTTCCAAAGAGTGTTCCATTTGAAGAGCTGTTAGGTGTTCTAAGACAAAAAGGGTTCTGTGGTTAAGTGTTTGTGAAATGGTGCGTGAAATTATGTTAACAGTTTTCTTCGCCACAGAGCTTCTAGTCTCTGCTATGCAGATGTGCTTTTGGCCGCCTGATAAGGGAGTTAAAATGCTTTCCCCAAATTTATTTTAAAATGATTTGTTTTTAAGGGACACCTTATAACATTAGTATTCACCCAAGTTCATTCAGCTTTATGAATCCCATCGTAAAGGAATGTGCTAATCATTTTAGAGGAAGGATTGGAATGTCCGTCAAACCCAATATCCTTCAGCGCCCCAATAAACACCTACATTCTCTGGAAGCCATTCTGGGTGTCACTGTTTCCCAACAGTAACCTTCTGCTTCATTCAATGAAGAGAATATTATCTATAGCTAACCAAAAAGAGAATTATTAAAGAGAGTGCTTCTGAATAATTGGATGTAAGTTCCTGGACTTTTACTGACTCTCCCACCTCCATGCAATGATTTTCTTCCTCCATTTTCTGAAATACAGCCCTATGTAAAAGTCAATCCATGAAAATCCAAACATCTAAAGCATAAAAAGTTGACAGGAAAGCTATTCATATTACAGAATATTTCTTCCCTTTACAAAATGATTCCTCCCAGATTCTATTTTCAAAGAGAAAGCTGGAGACATTGAAGGACATTCAATGGTTTCACAATCTCCTCTAAGTTCTACAGAATTTATTAGCTTTTTAGTAACCTTAACTTTTAAAAGGACTTTCTTAGATGCCTCTGTTTACCCTCACATTGAGACCGAAGCCTCGGTTCCCTTCCCTCACTCTACTGAACACCCCTGGGTTGATGTAGCATATCTAACCTTAGAAATGGCACACCTGCTACTGGTTTGTTTCCCAGGATTCCTTGCTGGTCAAGGAAGGTTTCCCACCTCCTGGGAACCACCAATGAATGACAGACAAGCTCCTAGCTAGAACCTCGTTATTCATTTCCCCAGTGGTGCTTACACCTTGGGGATTTATTTATTTATTTATTTATTTATTTGCAGAGATGATCATCCTCCAATGAAAACAAATATTTGCGTACTACTACTTTTTTTTTTAAGATTTTTATTGGGGAATTGAGGGGATGGGAACAGTGCTGGGGAATTGGGGGAAGGGGAACAGACAAGTTGCTGTCCTCTTGTTCCTCAGTCCAGCCGTGGAGGACGTTGCTTCACTGCCCAAGTTGGCACCATCATTGTGTTCTTCCTGGGGCGAGGCAGATCAGTCGCTGGCTTCTGGACGGCCAGTCACTGTGGCTACTGGCCGCTCACGCTGGCTGCCGGCTACATACGGTAGCCCATGGCAACCTGCTGCCACAGGTTCTGAGCTGTTGCTCAGCATCTTAGCTGTGGAGGGCAGTGTCACTGGCCCTCATATGTGGGATCCGAACCGGGGCCCTCTGGCGTCCCAAGCCAGTTCTTAACCATCACGCCACTTGGCCGGCCCCAATTTTTTTTTTTTAATCATGGGTCTGAAACATATGTTCTATTTTGCCAGCTGTCCAAATTGCTAAGACTTTTTTGCCCTGGTTGGGAAAGCGGTTCCCACTTCAGACAGCTACAATGAATCAAGATGTACACAAACTTGATTTTAAAGGTGTTTTCTGCTTTGTTAACCCAATCATTATGAAGACAAAGGAACAGTTGGATCATTGATATGTTGGCAAAAAGCATTAGCTTTTCTTAGTAAGGGTGATTTGCCACTTCAGGCATAATTAGGCCACTTACACACTTATCTTTGCTAGTCAATGGACTGGAAGTCTTTATCCTTATCATGAGTAATTAGTTCAAAGAGAAACTCAGCTCTAAATGGAGATGCCCTTTCAGTGAAGGTAGTTCCCACTGGGCTGCTGGACATGGTAATCTCTAGACCTAACCAGCAGCCTGGTGTATGTACCCCTAGAAGACTGTCACCTCTAAGGTATTTCTTCAATTCCTCATTTAATAGAATTTGATACTCTTGGTGACTCTTTTTTGGAAGGGAGGTGGGTACGCAATGCCCGTTTATAACTTCATAAATTCAGAGGAAGAGTAACCAATTAAAACACCAAACTCTGAGAGTGGATGTTCTTTTCCAGGTCATCTTATGCTAGCTGTTTGAAAAAAGAGAATGTAGTATGTGGCAAGGGGTGGAAAAGAGGCCAAAGCTTCCTTGCATTTCACCCTCTGTAGCCCAGGGTTGAGGGGATGCATAGACGATGGAAGATGGGTGTGGTTGGCTGGTTTCTCCTGTGACAGTGAAACATCATGACCTGCCCTGGGAGTAGGGGCTTCCGGTCCTGGCCATGGCTCTGCTGCTCTGCCCAGCTCTGTGATCATGGGGAGCAGCCAACTTCTCAGTTTTCTCATGGTAAAGTGGGGGTCTGTCCCTGCCTTGTTTGGATACATAGAATGTTGGGGGGCATTCTACTGAGACAATGGGTTTGAAAATTCCACATGATGATGATAAAAGTGAGCAAGGGACATGGTTTAGTTCTTTGCTTCTTTCTATTCTGTGGGACTTGTATGGAAAGAGCACTTGTATTAGAATTGTACCCACCTGAATTGGAATTCTAATTTTGCTAATTACTCAGTTTTTTTCATCTATAAAATGGAGATAATAATATCTATTTCATGGGGTTATCATGCAGACTTGGCTAATTCTACTCTTTTTAATTGCATTACCTGAAATTGTGACAAGCAGTCTTCCTAATATCGTTTTACTCCTTTGTGTGTTTCTATAGCAAATGCAACTTTATCAATTCTTTCATAGGTCATTTATAGTACTTAGTTGTTTGATTGCTCCCTTATAAGAAGACATTGGGTTGTGACATCTTCACATTTCCTGCTACATTCTTTGTTTGCTCTCTGACATAAAATTACTTGATATGTAATCTTTTTGAAGATACTCTAAGCCATAATTAATGATCCAAATTGAAATTAAAATTTGACTTCAGGTTAAAACCATAATAGAATACCAATAGAAAAACAAAACAAACAAGCACCCTGACAACCGCCCCCCCCCCCCGCATAGACACAACAAAAAACAACCAAACATAAAACAAATATGACAATACCAGATTTTGGCAGGGATGTAGAACAACTGAAATTCTTATACACTGCTGGTGGGAATGTAAAATGGCATAGCCATTTTAGAAAACTGTTATTACCTAAGAAAGTTGAACTCATGACCCATAAATAAATGTATATGTGTGCAAAAAAATGTGTGAGGTTGTTCTTGGCAGTTTTTTTAGAATAACCAGAAATTGGTAACAATCCAATATCCATTAATAACAGAATCAATCAATCAGTTGCGGTGTATTCATAAAATGGAATACTGTACAGCAACGAGAGGGCAGTGGGAAGCTTCCATGGTACCAGAGATGTTTTATATCTTAATCTCAGAGGTAGTTATAGAGGGGTATTTACTTCAGAAAAAAATTTGAAGCTGTACACTTAAGATCTCTGCATATATTTTATACTTCAGTAGGTAGTTTCTTAAATAAATGAACAAGTATTGATATCATTTGAAACAAATTCAATGCCAGATAGATGGGAAAGTTTCAGCCATGATTAAAAGATACACCACAAGTTCAGAAATCCTAAAATACAAACGAAAAGTGCCCTTACTGGAACAGAACTCTCAGGATTTGGTATTTTACTTGGTTACTCCTTTGCTGAATTTATGAAGTTATAAACGGGCATTGTGTACCCACCTCCCAAAAAAGAGTCACCTAGAGTATCAAATTCTACTAAATGAGGAACTGAAGAAATATCTTAGAGGTGACAGTGTTCTAGGGGTACATACACCAGGCTGCTGGTTAGGTCTAGAGATTACCATGTCCAGCAGCCCAGTGGGAACTACCTTCACTGAAAGGGCATCTCCATTTAGAGCTGAGTTTCTCTTTGAACTAATTACTCATGATAAGGATAAAGACTTCCAGTCCAATAAGTAATCAGTGCTCATGTATTCATGCATTTATATATTTTTCTTGAGGTATAGTTTACAAGCAAAATTCACAGATACTAAGTGTACAATTCAATGAGTTTTGATATATGTAGACATTTATGTAATTACAACCCCAATCATGAATTAGAACATTTCCATCACCACTTCACCTTTACTTGTGCCTCTTCCCAGTCACTAGTCCACTTTCTATCTGCAGAGGAAACCACATGTTTAATTATATAACGTTAGGTTACTTGTTCTTGAACATCTTACACATAGACTAATGTCGTATATACACTCTTGTGTCTGGCTTGTGTCTCAGCATTGTTTTTGATATTCCTTCAGATTGTTGAATGCACCAGTAGTTAATTATGTTTTATGTTATTAATATACCACAATTTATTTTTTTATTTCTCTGTTGTTGGACATTTGGGTTGTTCCCAGTTTGGAGTTATTTATGAATAAAACTGCTATCAACATTCTTGCACAAGTTTTTCTTGAAATACGTGTCCTGTCTAAGAAATCTTTGCTCATCCCCAGGTCATACAGATTGTTTTCTATATTTTCTCTTAGAAGCCTTAGTGGTTTTTTTTGTTGTTGCTTTTTTTTTTGTAGCTGAGCCATCCTGCCGCCTGCTGGCAGCTCAGCTCAGGCCAGGCATCGAACCGCTGTTGCTCAGAGCTTGCACTCTTGAGCGAGCTCTTAACCAACTGAGCCACTTGGCCGGCCCAAAGCCTTATTGCTTTTTATGTTTGTGTCTATGATACATCTCATATTAATATTTATGTATAGTGTGAGGTAGGGATCAAAGTGAACTTTTCCCCCTACTGTTATCTAATGGTTCTAGCCCCATTTGTTGAAACTCCCCCACTCCCCCCCCCCATTTGATACTTTGCATCATCTGTTGAAAATCAACCACACTATACATGCAGATCGATTTTAGGACTTTCTATTTATTTTGATTAATCTTCATACTTACTCTTATGCCAATAATATACTTGTCTTAATTACTGGAGCTATAGAGTAAGTATTGAAATCATGTAGTGAGTTATATATTTTTTATCTTTACGTGATACTAATGCATTTCTGGACCTCTTTACAATAGAGATGAACCGCATCTAGTGTTTTAGATGATAACTTGATTTTATGCTAGATGAGAATCATCTCTCTGATTTCAGAAAAATTTCAGGTAATGTGCCTACAGTAGAGACATGTCTATGCTGCTCAATAAAATTTTACTGCTGTTTACCAATGGTAGTGAATAAATTTCTTATGACTCTGTTGACATTTCTGCCTTTAACATGAAGGTGGTTCTGAATAGTCACTGTGACCACATTAAATGGAGGCTTTAGGGGTATAGTAATTGATGAACGGGCTTTTGTTTACATTTTGGTCCCCAATATCACTTTTGGCACACTTGGTTTCCCCAAATATCCCCCCGTCTCACTTTCTTTTTTTGCTATTTTTAATTTCTCTTTCTTTCTTTCTTTTTTTTCTTTTGAAAGGCATGTTACAAATAAAGATTGACCTTAGCGTAAGTAGGTGGTTTCATTTCCCTTTTGTCAGCGATTGGTTGAGATATAGGGATGGGGCACACTTCTAGACAGTGAGAGGTAATGGGGGATGAGCTTTGGAATTCCTGTGAAAGGTTTTCTGTCTGATTAAAAGAAACTAGGGGAAAAAATGGACGCTGGGGGCAAGGTAACAGTTGCTTTTCTGCTACTGTTGCTGCTGGGTGCTGTGATATTGGGCTGTGATATATGGAGGTGTTGCAGCCATTTTATGACCATGAGGAAAGCTATAAGCTGACTTGCTGAATTAAGCAGAGTGAACAAAGAAATCTGAGTCCTCAAAGAAATGAGGGAGACAAAAATTATATCCTAATTTATCCCCAATCTTTCAGTCATGGGGTTTAATAAACTTTGTTCACTGTTCAAACCATTTGAGTTAGGTTTTCTGGTACTTGCTTCCTAAAGCATGCTCTCTGTTAAAACCATATTGCATTTTAACAGCTCTTTGATGTGCTGAGAACTCATACAGAGAAAATGAAATACACAAGGCATTTAATTAATAACCAAAGTATGAGTGAAGGCATAATTTATTGATAAACTTTAATCGGCAGAATATGTGATTCTAAAAAGGGGGAGAAACACTTAATTTTTATAAAGTATGAAAAAAATTGGATGAACTCGATATTGCTGTATCTTGGGATACAGCTAGCTGCTCATGACTAAGGTAACTAGAAACGAATTTAGTAGGATATTGGGAGTGGGAGAAGGAAAACCAACTGTAGATTTTGAGAGAATGTCTGAACTCATACATTCCTCCTACCTGGAAAACCATTGGGCTTTAGAGACTCGGTTAAGGCCTAAGATTATAAGGGAGGTCAAATGACTTGGTTAGGAAGGCTGAGAGCAAGACAGCACAGCAGAGCTTCAGAGTTTCTGTGTGGGAGGGGCTACAGGCTGGTTGGGACTTGTAGCTGCTTTTGCAAAGAACTTTTCCTATCTGTTGTCCATATCAGAGAATGAGGTGGCTATGGTGTTAATTACCTCTTTGGTGCATTAGCTAAGGCCAGACTAGTTTTCCTGCCGTGGGCTGAGAAAACCCACCGTCGTTAAAAGCAAGCCAACCTCAAATTCTACAGCTGCTTTATTTAGAAATGAAGTCGTTATTTGAAGTCAAAAGTACATGAAGAATTTCTGGAGAGTTTCCAACGCAGAGAAATTCAATTCTGGTTGGTTTGAAATTATAGGTAGTCTGTCGGTTTTCAATTTCATGGGAGGTGATGATCCATAATTTTGAACTTCTGATGCTGAAAATTGAACTGAAAATGAGACTCTTATGTAGTTAACCATGGCCACCGTCTCATCATGATGATTGTTACTAGGTTATCCCATCCACGTTGGAGGAGAGACTCAGTCCTTGCCCTTGAGGTATCCAACCACAATCTCAGGAAATACCTTTCTAAAAATGCCTGTGCATGGTGGGGAATGGGACCCTCCATTGGCTAGAGCCATGGTCTTTTCCATTTCGAGCAAAGGGTCCTTTTTTTTGCTGAATTTCTACATTGTAAAAATTCTCACAATGGGAAGGAGTCATCACACCTGTTGTACAGGGAATGGGTGCGTGGAGTTCAGAGACCGAATTGCCTGGGTTCCTTCTAACTATTGTATGTAGACAGGGTTGGGAGCTTATTGGGAGACCTGTCATTCTTGCTAACATATTAACTGATACTTTTCCTGGTTAATACATTTACATATTTGCAGGGGTCTCTGGAAAAATAATGTCAAAAGTTATTTGTTCACAATTCATGTTTTCCCAGTATGGGATGAATTAAGTTTTTTTTTTTCTTTTGTAATGTATTTTTAGCTTATCTGAAAGCTATAGACTAAGGAAAAAGACCCACACCAAATATTTTCCATTTTAAATTTAACACTGGAGATTACTACTATCTTTGTGTTGTCAGGTTTACTCTGTGTGTGTGTGTGTGTGTGCGTGTGTGTGTGTGTGTGTGTGTGTGTGTGTGTGTGTAGGGAGAGTAGCCTTCAGGATAAAGTTTTTTTCTATCATCTTTGAGCATATGTTTAAAAGCATATTTGAAAAAAGAATACTATTACCTTTACAAAACAAATCAGGACTGCCTTTAACTAATCACAGAAAATTTTGTGAAATAATTCAGCCCAAAAGTATATGTGGGCCATACTGAAGTGGATGCCAAGAGCCTGTGCACATCATGTTGCTGAGTCATTAATGGAATAACAAGTTAACTTACGCTGCGTATTGATATTGTTGAATGACTTTTGTTGAAGTAACTTTTTCCCCTCCAAACTAAATGTGAAGCACTTCTGATTTGACTACTATATAAGAAAGGAAATAGGAACTGTTGTTCAATATTATCATGTGACAGAGGTGAAAATATTGAAGCATGAGTATTATCACCTTCTCCCTCTTCACGTTCTAGGAAACGACTTTGTCCACATGATTGTTTGCACTCATCTGTGTAACGGGGGGAAGTGCAAAGGGAGAAATGAAGAGATTGGACCAGTGATTACAAGAGAGTGAGGATGAGAGAAGGTGGGAGGAGAGGAATCAGGAGAGGATGAAGTTCTTAAAGACGGTTTGTGGGAAAGAGAAGAGAGATCCTGGGGGAGCCGCAGCCACAGTAAACGGGACTCTGAGGAGATAAATATAACAACATAATCTTTAGTGTGTTTTTATTTGTGTCAATATTTTCCACTTGCTGAAATCTTTAGAAAAGATCCAATCAATATTGCCTTTTGCTACTGAGACCAGCAGGAGATGGCCCAGTTTTATGTATGTGCAATTGTTTATTTCACTATATGCAAAATGTTTCTGCCCCTTGTCTTTCAAGCTTTCAGATCGGTTATTGAAAATTTCTTGAAATTATTCCTTGGTCTTGTTCAGCTATTGGGCAGAATGTGCTACGGTAGCTTAGTGAAGGTCTGAGTGGGCATGTGGGCCAGATGTGGTCAATTAGGCATAAGAAAAATCTGTTGGAGGCTTTGGGAAAAGATGTTTTTCTCGATACAGGGAGAGGGGAGTCTACAAAGAGAAGGTCTCTTTCTGTCCTGGCCACCCTGTGCTCTAGTTTTTTGATGGCTCATGACCTTGAAGTGTCTTCCTAGGGATAAAAGGACAGCCAATGGATGACAGAATGGAAGGATGGAAGATTTGGGTCCTTTATGACACTGTCAGACTATTGAACTAGTTCAGCCTGTGTTTGGGGTATGTGTTCAAGTCTCCTAAGATACTATTTCTAACCAGTATACTTCTCTATATTCCTGGATTTTGTTAACGAACACTAAACATCCTTATGGTTAAGCTTCTGACATTTAACTCTTTTTTTTTTTTTTTACATGAAGCAAAAGGTATTACCAACTGGTATACAACACATGTAAAACTTTTGTCATTTATAACCATTTCTTCATAAGGTGCAACCAAACAAAACAGAAATAATAGGAAGTTAGAGCATATTAAAAAATTGCAATTGTCATTACAACATCTGATTTCAAATGTCTGTATTTATCAGAACCATTTGGCCCCATTGGTTGACTTTACCATAAGCACATGTCATAACTGAACTCAAATTATAAATATGCATTAATAAAATTTTGTAATTTGCCTGTTTTACATATTGGCATTCTAATTAACATTTCATTTGAACATGAAAAAGCCAAAAAAAAAATACACAGCAAAAGCCAAAGAGAAACAGGATAGTTAAATGTTGGTGTTTGTAGATATGTGCATGTATTAATATTTAATTGCAGCACTCACCTGACTGTTTGCGTTTATCAACCCCTTCTATGTGGTGTCCACTGATCTGGGGCCAAGAGAGCCAAAGCTAAGTTTGACATAGATTCTGACATCTACATGACTCTCATTTAATCAGTGGTGCCGCAATTCAGCCACATGCTCGGGTTGAATACCATGTAGTCCTCCTTGAATCACATCTTTCTCGAACATTCCATATATAACCCATCACCAAATCCCTTTCCCTCCACCTTCACATTTCCTGGCTCCAACGCCTTCTCACACTCATTACTCCCACTGTAGCTCAAACCATCATCATCTTCCACTTGTCCCTCTCTGCGGCTTCTTGTCCATATGGAAGAAGAATGATTTAAAAAAAAAACAACAACAAAAACATAAAGGAGATCATGACATTCCTTTCTTTTCAGATACTCCAAGGCTTTGCATCACTATTAAAAATGTTTTTCCAATGTCCTGTCCCTAGCACATAAGGCTTGATCTAGCACCAGTTGTCTTGCAACATAATTTCTGTTCCTCATTCAACCTGATCTGGGTGTTCTGGTCTCCTTGCGATTGTTGCGCATCCAAATGTGCTCCATTTTCAGTCACATGGTACTTCATTCAGGTCTCTGCTCAGTTACCCCAGGGAGGCCTTCCAGAACCGGCTCCTTTATATTCTTCTTTATCTCCTCACACTGTATTGTATTTTATTAGTTTACAGTCTTCCTTCCTCACTTGAACATGTGCTCCATGAAGTCAATGACTTTTCCATTCTAATGAATGACTGAATGGATGGAAGGATGGAAAGATGGAAGGATGGATGGATGGATGGATGGATGGATGGATGGATGGATGGAAGGATGGATGGATGGATGGATGGATGGATGGATGGATGGATGGATGAACAAACTGTGGGTGAGTTGCTCAGTGCTGTCTAATTCTGATTCTGCCCTGAGCGGTGATGTCTTCTGGGCCATTTTAGGCCACTCTTTGTGCCTCTATGTTTGCATTTATGAATTAAGGGGAAATTTCTGGCCTGAGGGTGGGGAGATTTTCAAGGGCAGGCCTGTTGACCCCCTTCCTTTCCCACGGCTTGGGTGGCTTGCTACTTTGTTTATGCATCAGACTAGTCTGTTGCCAGGCGAGACAGGAGGCCGAACTACAGAAGATGCCGGCTAATGCATGCGTCTCTCCACTTATCCCTGTGAAGTCAAGCCAGCTCAGGCTGCCTGGGGCAAGCCGATATGGGAAGTCAGCAGCCTCTCTTCTGGGTTTGCACCTTTTCTGTAACTCCATTCTCTGTTGCTGCTCCTTCCACTAAACTTCATGGGCTACCGGATGACCTGTTTTCTCATGCTAAGAGGGTGAATTAGAAACTGTAACTCATCCACAAGTATTCAGCAGATAGTTATTCCTCTTCCAGGTCTCTTTGCATGGAGTTGCAATAAGAGCAGTCTTTGGACTCTAGAACCACGCACACCTATGTCCAACTCTGGCTCTTTATTTGCTGTGTGAGCTTGGGCAGGTGTCTCTAGCTTTCTGAGCCTCAGTTCTTTCATCCGCAACATGGGAATGCTAAGACCCACCTCACGTTGTTGACATGGCAGTTAACTGAGATGATGTATAGAAAGTACCTGGCACAATGACAGCGCAGTGTATAAAAAACTGTAGCAAGGAGACAATGGATAATTCAATGATATTTTGGCCCACTCTGCCTTTCTAGCATCCTTTAAATTCACTCTATATGCCATTTCTGTTTAAATAAATAGCCAGTCTTGCGTATAAGCATGAAACTGAGAACTGTTGAAAATGAGGCTGAGACAAATGGAAAACAATAGTGCAAACAGTAAAATATTCATACACCTGGACCCATTTCAGCGGAAACTATAGCCTGGATACTGTCTGCAGCACCAGTACTCTCAGGCTGAGGCAGCTGCCGGACCCCATGGCCAGCCTTCCTTCTCCCCACTACCTACCACTGCGATTTCCCCTCAGGGAAGGTGACTGTTCCAGGGTGGGGTGAGCCTGTGGGAGTGGGGCCTGGCCTGGACTGAGTGTTCCTAATCTGTATTCCCAGCCTGGCTCTGGGTGTGGGGGTGCTTTCTCTCCTCTTCCCCCTCATTGCTGACTCCCCTCCCTTCCTAGACAGTGAGGATTGGGGAGGGGAGTCTAGCTCATTCATCCATGGTGACAATGGGGACATGTGTCAGGCCTGTGAGAAATGGGCTCACTGCCAGCCTGCTGTGTGCAGCTCAGCTCGCCCTTACCTTTCACATTTCTAACTCCTTTGTGGGAGTGGAGGGGTGGGGTGGGCAGGGGACAGGTGGCGACTTGCCAACACCTGTCCTTGATTGTGCAATGGAAAAGACGTGTTAAAAGGCCAGGCATATGCAGCTTCCTGTCTGTGGGTGGACAAAGGGGTTTTGTTTATGCCACAGAACTAGCCTTAGGGCCGCTGGCAACACAAGTTTTGGGGGCAGAGTTACCCTGAGATGTCTAATTCACACCGAGGGCTGGGAAGGCCCCCGATCTACCAGAGAATGGGCAGCTGGCTTCTGGGCTGGGATGAGGGTTGGAATTTTAGTCAAGAGGAGAAAGGAGTGATGCCAGAAGGAGTCTTTTGTGTCCTGACATGTCTAGCTCGTTTCCACCTCAGGGCATTTGCATGAGCTCTCCTTGGAATGCCTCCCTCCCAAATCTGTGTGGCTTCCTCCTCACTTCATTTGGGGCTTGTCCAAAGGACGTATCATTTGCGATGCCTTCCCATCCAATATTGGGTGGAACCCCTTCCACCCAGTATCCAATGCCCCCCACCTGCTATCCCCTAGTGTGTCTCTGAGTGTTTTACTTGGTACATTCCACACACCTATGAGATTCTAAGTCAACCTTCAGCAAATAAAAGAATGAATTTTATACCAGGATTCTCCAATTGATGAATGTGTTGTCGGAAAGTGGGCCCTTTTCAGCGCGAAATCCAGGTCCTTGGCAACTCAAGCAAGGAATTGAACGAGATGCCAGAGTAAAGTACTGAAAAAGTAGTTTATTTGAAAAGATAATACATTTCAAAGAGTAGAAGTAGGCCCGAGCAGTAGAGAATGGCTCAAGGGCCCATTATTAGAAGAGAAATTACATTCCAAAGAGTTTGGAGCCGGCCATGCGCAAAGGCGAGGCTCAAAGGGCTCGAAAAGGAAGGATTGGTCAAAAGACCAGGGCGTCCAAAAAGGGAAAAAGGGAAAAGGGCGGAATTCCCAGGACTTGGGGTTTTTATCCCTTCTCTAGAATGGGCTGTTCCTCTCTGGGCGTGGGACCACTTGATTGGCACCTGTGATTGACAGGATATACTGCGCAGGTGCGAGTGACTGGTCTGATCTAGTTGTACCCATTTGTTTCAGGGGTAGATAGTTACAATGAAAAGAAGTTTTGGGTGGAGAGGGGAGGTCACCGGGCGGTCACATTCTGTAGGAAGTGCAGGAATGCAGAGACCCAATGCCTGCCTCTAACTGCCTGCCTTGTTTTCCCCTTGAGAGTTGTGATCCCCATTAAATCTCTATGGGAAACTGAGGGACAGGAGGTCTCTTCTGTATCTGCTTCCTGCTGGGCAGGGATATAGAGCTGTCCCTGCCTGTTGGGGGATTCACAGAACTCTCACCCTAGCTGATCTCAGATGAGAGGAAGGGTCTCGAGCTCCGCCTGGAAGGCCGTGTTGGCTTCTTTGGTTGTGACCAGCAATCTTGTTGGGGTATTTTCTGTATCCCCAAAGTCCCTGAATAACAAAAAACAGATTTTAATTAATAAATCTGTTAGCTCTCATGAAGCCTGTTGTCATTTATCCTGTTACTCAGGTGGCGTCAGTTGTCTGGTCCCAGAATGGGTTTGGCATTCAGTTTACTGGCCTGGGGGGATATTAGGAAATCACCGGCCCTCAAGTAGTTATTTGAAGCAGGGGTAGGAGACTTCTATTGTTTAGGATTCCGAAACTGATTTACAAAGCAATCAAGAAACAGGGGGATAGAATTTTAGGATTCAGGCTAGGAGCAACCTTTAGTCTAGGATTTACAAACTGGTTAGAAAAGTAATCAGCCAAGCGCTAAGGAACTAAGAAATTAGGGAGGAGACTTAACATTTCTATACTTAATATTTCTATAGGAAAGAAAACTTAAAATTCTTTGGGGGGGGCACTCTCTTGGCCGGTAACAAATATATCTACTTGGTAATCACTTTCCAGATATAAGATAGCTACCTGGATTCAGAATTTACTGTAATAACTGTAATAAGCAATTGATTGGCCGAAGCTTCCGTTTGGCCAGTAGGAGTAATACTCAGCTGGGGCCTGGCCAGTGTGGCCTCCTCTTCTTATGAACTGGTGCTGGTTTGTCTTCTGGTATTCTATGATTTGCCTCTCAGGGCCTATGTGGGGAGTTAAACACGGGCTGTTTTTGTAAAGTCCTTATTAATTTAGTGTAAAAGGAGTCATAATTATGGTTTCCATTTGACCTGAAATCTCTTTCTTCAAGCAAAATGACGAAACCCATTATCAGGGGGACGAGATTTCCTTTTTAAACTACAGACATATGGTAAGCTTAGGTAGAGTGAAAACATTTACTTTAATCATCCATGTGTATTTTTAAAAAATTTAAAAGAGAAATGCTTTAGAAATGTTAATTGCTGTGTCTGTATGCCTTATCAGGCTCGGGTAATTTCCAGCTAATCAAACTGATTGCTGTGAGATTGTTCCACTTTGGTAGAGAAGGAAAGCAGGCATACTGGCCTGGTCTAGCTCTTTCATGGACCCCATTTATTAAGCTGTGATTGGCTCAGCCCCAAAGCCAAGCACAAAGCAATCTCACTCATTCACCCACAAAATATTGTCCCCCTTCCACGTGCCAAGAATTTCTCTAGAGGCTGGGGTTCCAGCAGTAATAAGAGCAACACGCAGACCTGCCCTCCTAGAGCTTCCATTCTTGTGGCGGAGACAGACAGCATCAAAACAAAGGAAGGGTTACCGTATGTGAGAAGGTGACACGTGCTGTGCAGAAAAGGCAGAGAAAAGCCGAGGAGGATGCAGTACAAAATGGAGTGGTCAGGGTAGCTCTCAGGTGACCTTTGGCGGAAGGGTAAAGGAGGTCAGGAAGCCAGCTGGCGGAGGGGCATGCTCTGCAGGGGGAACAGCCGGTGGGCGGCTTCAAGCACGTCTGAAGAGGAGCCAGGGAACAATGTTTTCTGGACGCCCCTGAGCAAAGGCGCAGAATAGGGATGAGCCGGAGAGGAAAGGGGGTTCCAATCACTTAGGGCTTGTGCCCATTGGAAGGACCCTTGTGCACTATTCTGAGTGAAACATGATATGCCCAGAGTGTCAAAGGGCTCCTGAATCAAATTCTTTGACAGCTTGTGTTATTTTGGTCAAAACATGTAAATTAAAAAAAAAAAATAGCTTGCCAACAAAGTTATCCCTGAGTATGGTGGCCGGGGGGGGGGGATCTGATGCTAATCCCTATACATGCTGCAAACACCCACCACCCCCAAAGCCTCTGTGTTTTACTCTCAGCAATGCCAAACCAGAAGCAANCCCCCAAAGCCTCTGTGTTTTACTCTCAGCAATGCCAAACCAGAAGCAAAAGGGCGTGAGCCCTGGAACCAGTTCAGCTTTGCAAGGTCGAGATTCTTCACGCCTCCTTTTTGCACTCCTGATTGAAGGGTGCAACTGGGAAGTGGGAAGGGAAACTCAGCCTGGGACATTCACACTGATGCCCTGCTGGGATAGTCCTGGCCACAGCAGACCTCACCCTAGAGGATCTTATGCTAAGAGTGCCCAATCCTCCTTCTCGTCTAAACTTTAGGTATTGAGGCTGTTGTTCATTGCATGGCTCATGAACAGTGATTTCTGTAAAACCTGGGGCACTCGAATATTTATGAGCTATTTTAAAGTTTGAAACAGCCTGTATGATGCGGTTTGGATGTAAATGTCTGATGTTGAAGTTACTGTTGTGAAAACAATAACGTAATGAGTCCTGGGCCAGACACTCAGGACACTCAGGACACTCAGGGAGATGAGACGGGATGATCTATTATACCTTGCATGTCCTCAGCAAGGTAGAGGAAGGTATCCAGAGGTTTTGGGAGATGAGAATGCTAGAACAGGCTTATCATGTGAGACCAGCTCACCCACCTCCTAATTATGTCACCCAGAGGGTCTAGAGTGCCCTCCCCTCACCAATGCGGGAGGAGATGCATTTGTGGAGCGGGGAGGGGAGCCCAGAATACTTGAAGAACTCGGTGTGAGCTGTTCTCTGTGGCCAGGAGTGACAGTGGGGCCTGCTGCTATCCCTGACTTCACTGGGAATGATGGAACCCGAAACCAAGAGGTGCTATGTGATTGCCGAAGACAAGGTGGCTGTGGTTTCTGTGAGCGCTAGCAGAGCTGAAGTAATCATCACAATAGTATGACCTGCAGAGAGCATCGCACGGGCTAACTGTCATGGTATTCCTTGCGCAGAAGGAGATGGCCAGGCTACTAAAGGCTTCCTTGACATGTGCGCATTCTATTCACCAGATCTAGTGAGTAGAATCGCCACATGAGAAAGTCACAGCCCTTCAGATTTCCAGACTTGAGCCAGTTCATAGACCCAGAGCCCCTTGAGTAAAGGGGAGGACAAGACAAGTCTGCTGATGGAAATCCTGCCGGATCGCCAACAGTTTACACTAAATCTTCCTCCTAACTTTT
>NW_017731834.1:1388126-1454242 GCF_001890085.2 Hipposideros armiger | reverse complement strand
GGGCTTCCCAAACCTACTCTGTGGCTACTTCTCCAGTTCCAAAAATCATAGCTGGAAAAGACATATCACCAAGCGGCAGTTCCCCCACGTTGGTTAGAATCCTTCAGCATTTCTTCTTTCAGGCTACTACATGCCGAGTTTGCTGAGTGCTAAGAGCACTGCCCACACCCAGAGGGCCACTCCCAGGTGGCTGTCTCTTGAAGCTGTGTCTGCAGGGGCTGACCACTGTGGCTCTCTGGCGGGTTGCGTGTGAGGCCTACCATGCAACACAGCAAGCGTGATATAGTGGACTGTAGCAGGCAGCAAAGGGCAGGGAAGGGAAAACCAACCTCAGTTCTGCCATCACCTCCCTGTGTGTCTCTGGGCAAGTCACTTTGCCTTTCTGAGCCTCAGTTTTTTTCTCATCTTTAAGAGGAAAGCTCAGGCTGGAAGACAGTGATTCTGAACCTTGGCTGCATATTGGAATCACTCAGGAAACTTACGTACTGATATCTAGGCACTACACTAGCCATTTTGCTTTGATTGGCCTGGAGTGGGGACTTAATTCTACCATTTTTAACACCTCCCCCATGATTCAAACGTGCATTCAGGATGAGCTCCGTTGGATGAACTCATCGCTGGGGTCCCTTCCAGCTCTGACAGGCCCAGTCTCTGCAATGTTCCTGACTGAGAGAGAGAGAGAGAGAGGGAGAGGGAGAGGGAGAGGGAGAGGGAGAGGGAGAGAGAGAGAAACTGACACATTTGAAGTTAAACTCCTTTGGAGGAGAACCCCCCCCCAAAAAAAAAAAAAACCCCTGTTTCCACAATTAAAATCTGCAATATTTCTACTTTAAGAGAGAAATTTGACTGGCCAGAGCACAGAGAGGTTAAATAGGGAATAGCACAAATATTTGCTCCAGCCAATTCAATGCTATTTTGGAGGGCTGCTCACAGATCTGTTCACCATGTCTGCCTATGTCCTAGACACAGGCCAGAACCTGTCCCTGTGTTTACTAGACACCTGGCCATATCCCTGTTCTCATTATATAGATTCAGAAAGAGACCCACAGCTTTGCTTACTGGTGGCTGCTCTCACTTCTGTGTCTCACTCCTCCCTTTATCTCTGGCTAGCCTTTGACAAAGGGTCGCTCCCATTCTGTGAACAGTGGGACTGGTTCTGGTTTCTGAGCCTGACTCAACCACAAACTAGCTGTGTGACCTTAAATAGATACCTTGTCCTCGCTGGGCCTCCAGTTCCTCATCTTTTAAACGTATAGCTCCTAAGCGTCTTATGCTGACGCAATTTTATGAAACCTTGTTTATCTATCCAGAATATTAAGCTGAGCAGCTCTTCTGAAGCACAATGGATTCCAAGCTGTTGCAAAGCGATTGTGTTCATTGATAGCTGAGGTAAATTTGTGGAGAGCATCTTCTCAACGTGGTCAACTTCACAAAGACTGATGGGCCCTTTTGCACCCAGGCCAGTCAACAATAAACCCAGCTTTAACGCGCTTAGAGCGAGGGCTGCTAGATGGCGCTGTTTCCCCAGATTTCTAGGGAGTCTGCGTTGTAGCAGATGGCTTTGGAGGAGTACTAACAATTAATGTCCACTGTATCAGCCAAAGTCCGCAGAAAATATGTTAGAGTCCAGAAACTACCCAGCGCTGAGATTGCTCAGACATCTTGCTGCCAGCCTGGTCCTCTGCCGGCCAGAAATGTAATCATACACAGCCTGTCCCATGCACACATTGGTCCCTCAAATAAGCGCCATCGATAACCAGGGTAAATAAGGAATATTGTAATAAATGCTTTGTATGCTGATTTCCTCACCCTTGTTGGATTTTATTCTGGAAGTTCTTCTGCATATAACAGTTAGAAAACAATTGCCACTGGGCAGGAGGGAGATTATGAGATTAAAGCCAATTCTGTTGTGAGTTCACTTTCCAACAGCTTTTAAAAAATGAAACCAGATGAGACACGTGGGCTGCTTCTGGGAACCCATATGGACGTTTACAGTGTATCACAAACGAGGGGGCAAGGACTGTGATGCCAGGCGGACAGGATTCCTGGTGTTGTCCTTACCTTTACTTTTCTATAATGAGGCCATTTTGAGTCAAGGATTTAAATACTGCAGATACATTCCTCTTTTCATCAAAAGGCGAAGATGTTCTTTGTCACACAAGGCAAGTGTCAGGGAAGTCAGGAAGAGGGCGGGGCAAGCGCTGGTTTGGCCCCTTCTTAGCTGGCTCCTTGCATCCCCTCCCGCTTTAGTGTCTGTAACCTTCATTACCATTGTTTGCTCCGATGCCCAGTGGGTAACTGAAAAGTAAACTCCTCATCCATAGCAGGACTTTGGGGGAGGAGAGAGCCATAAGATCCTGCTTCCCTGCCTGTCCTTTCATGATGCTTTTCTTTGTAGATCTGGCCATATTGAGGGGCAGTGAGGGATGTAATGGCCGGGTGGATTAGAAGACCCACAGGGCAGCCGTGTTCCCCTCCCCACTGTCCGACTCCTGACTTCTCCCTCGCTCAGAAACAGCAATCTGTCAAAATTAAATCATTAACTGACCCACCCTCCCTCCCTCTGCCACACCGTTTGTGGCTCAGTTTTGCAGCCTGGGGAGATGGAAAGAAGGAAAGCCATGCCTTTTCTTCATGCTTCTCTTCTAGTTTAATTCTGCTTGTCGTGTATTTGTAGAGTGCATTATTTAGATTTCGAAAAGCGTTCCCAGGGCCAACTCCTCTGGCGTGTATCTAAAAAAAAAAAAATTATTTTCAATCAACAGCATCAACAACTCAGACTCCAGCTGGTGGAGAGGGCGAGCTGGGGGTTGCACTGCTGGGAGGAAGAGTGTCTGTCCTCCTGGCAGGGAAAAGCAAGGCCATCTTGACCCCAGGCGCCAATTACTATTTTAACCATCCTCCCCCACAGCCCCAGAGGCAGCTGGAAAGGAAAGCGCGTGCTGGGAGTTCCCACAGCGTCTTGCTGGCTCCCTAAGGCTTCCAGGCGTATGCCCATCTGGTGAGGCCTCCAGAGCTGGGGGGCCTAATTAGGCGTCATCTGGCCACCTGAGAAGGCTCGGTGGGCTTCCCCAGCATCCCCTTCCTCCAGGCAGGACTCCCCTCTCCCAGCTGCAGACCTCTGGAGCTTGTTTGGTTGAGCAGCTGCCCTAGCTAATTATTGAATAGCAGGGTCCCCAGGTGGCTGCTGCAGACTGGAGGGGGTGGGCAGGGAGAGGGCTGAGGAACATAAAGGGACAGGGAGGGGAACAGTATGAGGGGTGGTCAGAGAGAGGCTGGAGGGAGAAGAAAGAGAGCAGAATTGGATGAGCATCATCACCATTCAAATCTCCTGAGCTGGAAGGAGGGGTTTCCTGCAGCTTCAAAGTGCAGGAGTCCAAAGACTTGATCCCATAGGTGGGTCCATCCACAAGAGAGTGCTCTGCCCCCTGCTCCCCAGCTCCCACCACACCACACATGATATTCTGTATCCCTGCCCTGTGCTTCCCTTTCAGCACTGTCCTCCACCCAGTCTTGCTTCTTCAGTCCAGGAACTAATGAACAGATTTGCGTTAAGAGAAGGTGGCCACAGAGCCCTCCTTTGGGTGGGGAATGACACAGAGGCTTTAGGAAGAGGATATTATTCAACCCCAAATTATTCTTTGCCCTTGTTAGACTTTTAGGCATGCAGCCATTGTGTATTTTAAGGTGTTTTATACCCACGTGTCCCTAAACCATGGCAGGTATCCAGGTTGTGCAGTTGCTGATATGCAAGTCAGGCTCTGCCCCCCACTTCTCGGGCATTTTCCCTTCGTCTGGACAATCACCTCATGACATGAGGCAACGGGAAGAATAATGGGACAAATTAAGGGGAAACAGAACGGGAAGTAAAATCATCCATAAGCAGTTGTATTGGCAAAAGGAGGCAACCTCTAGGTCACTGATGTCCTGCTTTGAAAACCTCACTTGCTAGAATGCTGGGCTGAGGCACTGAATTCCGTGGTTTTCTCTCTTGTGATGTAGGATCGCTGAAAGTCGTGAGGTTATGTTGAGTGGGGGAGCGTCCCTGGACTAGATCAAGATGAGCTCCAGTTTAATTTCTGGTTCTGTTATAGCTGGGGTGTGTGACCATGGGTAAATCTTTGTGTTTCCTCTGTCCTCCAATGTTCCCCCTGGAAAATGTAAGAGAATGCTTCTTTTAGTGTGCCAGAAGTCACCGTTTTCTGAGCATATCAGAGGTTAGAATATGAGATTTCTATATTTGGTTTAACAGGGCTCAAGAGAAAATGGCTTTCTCCCCACCTACCCCCAAAACTGCCACCATGCGATCGAAGGTGGTTTTGTTCCAGGAAAGGAAACCTGGGGGATGGAGAACAACTGTTTCGAGACTCGTCATCTGTGCCCCAAACATCAGAAGGGTGGGCTGTACAGATGTGCACAAGTTGTTGACAGCTGTAGCAAGCATTGGAAGGATAGCAGGATTTTCAATGTGACAGGAAGGTAATCTCATTAAGAGTTTGATGTCTTGTCTGGGTCCTTCACAACTGTCTGCCCATCCCTTGAGAACTCAGGGCTGACATGGGAAGCTGCAGCCTGCGATAGAAGGATTCGGAAATTTGGATCCATCAGACAAGAGTCACAAGGATGAGCAATTCTCTTCAGATCACTAGAATCCTTTGATTCTACGAGTTGTGGACCATGGTCATCTTTGGCCCCTTCAAAGGGCCTCTGATCATAAACCCCAGGAGCACTCAGTGGACCCAGTAGAAGCAGAGAGGGGAGCAAATAAAGAAAGTCTTCCAGCTAACAGGTGTCTGCTTTCAGCGGGGTGTTGAATGGTGGGAAGTTGAATTTCTTCAGCCTTAGAGTAAGGGTCATTGTTTTAAGTGACTCTGGGACCCAAGATAAGTCCTAGAGAATAATCGTTACTGTTTTTCTACAGGTCACTAAGCACATTTGAGTTATCCTTGAGGTCAAATAGAGAATGACCAACTCTTTAATGAAAGCCTATAGACTCTGTAGGGAGATTTGGGGGCCTCAGGAGGCCCAGCATGTCACTGTGGTGAGCACCCCTCCAGTGTCTCTGGTGGATGGAAACCAATCCCCTGCTTGATTAACCCCCAACAAAACTTGTCCAGTGCATTCTATTATGGGCCGTTCAATTTGCTTAGAAGACCGTCCCTTATTTGGAGCTGAAATCTGCTTCCTTGAAACTTCTGCTCACTCATCCTTGTTCTGTCCCCTGGAACTACACAGGATAAGTATAATCCCCTCTCCAGATGAAAGTTCTTCAGAGAGCTGAAGCTGGTTATCACATTCTCTAGGTCTTCCTTTATGTACATTCCAAGTATGACACGGCATCAAACTCCCTCACCATCCTACTGTGGACCTCACCTGGATTTTTCGCATTTGTATCAGTCAGGACCCAGAAAAGAAGACAGAGACCTTCTCAACACTTCCAACAGAGGGAAATTAATATAGGAGCTTTTTATGTAGCTGCAGGACAGAGGGAGCAAAAAGGTAAATGTGAGTTGACCCAGACTTTAAAAACTACAGGATGCAGCTCCCATTCCTAGGGCTGGAGACTGAATGAGAGGAAGTGTCCCAGAGCCCAGATTCACAGGGGAGGGCCACCCAGGGCAGAATGGGGACCATGGCGAAGGAAGGTCCCATGGCAGTGCCCGTACTGCGAAGGAGTGTTGTGTGGCTGATGCTGGAACCTCTGAGGGGCGCACTCTTACTGGCATGGGACCACCAAGGCGGTGTCGGCACTCCTGTTGAATTTGCAGTCAACTAAACCTGTTATTTACATGAAGCAGGGGAGGCCAAACCTGTATTTTTGAAAATGAGCGTTTGACTGAAGTTCAAGTCTTTAGTGGATCTTTTTTTTTCTTTTCTTTCTTTCTTTCCCAGCATGTTGTCTCTTTCTTCTGGTAATGGTCCCTTCTTTTCCCTTGAAGAAATTATCCTCTTCCATTGAGGTGGTTGGGGTCAGTCACATGACCCCAACATCCCTGATCATGGGGGATGGCACATGAGGCAAGCTTTGAAGCTTGGGCAGAGATGCTGAAGGACAGATGACCAGTGCAACTGAGGCTGTTGATGGCACTGCCCTACAGAAGCAGTATTTGGGTTCTCTACCAACATCCCTGGAGCTACCCTGGTTCTGGGACTTCCTAAGACCTGGTTTTCTTTTCTGCTATTGCAAGCACTACTCAGTATCCTTTCTTTAAAGTCCTTTCTTACTTAGGTCAGCCAGAGTCTGTTTTATTGCTTACTAAAGAACCTGGAGTCATATGCAGTCTTTACATGTATTCCCTATAAGCAAGAAGACACTATTTGTCTTGGTGGAGATCTATCAAATATTGACTCTAAAGCCAGCATACCAGTCATCCCTCCATTTTTTTGTCCTCACAAATGCTAGAAGCACAATGAATTACTGACAACCTGGAAAGTAAACCTCCTGGTGTGCTAAAGAGATCTATCCTTATTGCTATAGAGTTCCAAAAATCTGTAATGCAGATGAATATATGTAAATCAGGCCTGGAAAAAGATTTTGATGTGACTATTTTGATTTGGTCATATCAAAATGGGTGCCTCAAAATGTAAAAACGTCTTTTTTTCATTTCATAGCAATGCCAACAATGAGCATCTCAAGACCTCATCCCGTCCCTGAGTTTGACCTACCTGCGCCTCTAAAATTCACTCAGAAATGAGGTGAAGATCAGGAAGTAAGTGTATGTAATTATGTTAATTGATACTTTAGAAAGATTCCTTAAAATTAAATTGTTTTACAGGGCTGTCAAAATATCTTCAAAGCAGTTTCATCACAATATCATGTCTCTGATTCCTGTGTATCCGTGAGTCATAAAAAAATGTGCAAATATATGGTTTTTACAAGAAGAGCACCTTCCCATCACCATACACGACTTTCCAGGTAGACAAAATGGAGTTCATCAACAGTATATATATCCAGTCATTCAACTAGTTAAGAAACCTCTTCTGTATTTACCTGTCATTCGCTCCTTGTTTATCCATATTGTCCATAGAGATTCCACGACAATGACTTCTTGAAGTTGTGACCCATGAATATGTTGACTTCCCTTGATAACTTCTCAACACAGAAACAAGATGAGTATGGTAAAGCTTGTTTTAGAAGAGTTGTGTTGGCACAAGTAATTATGTCATTAATTATATTTAATAATTATCTTTTAAACATTAAAAGATATTTACTCTTTTAGAAATTGGCCAGATCTTGGTTTCCAGTAGGGAAGCCAAAAGCAGGCGTCCCAGAAAGACCATCCGTCCACTGGTTGTCCTTCTCGGCACTTGAAGCCCAGCCATGCCCATCTTCAGAGGCGTCTGGCCACGCAGCTACTCTCGCCTCATATGTGTTCACCTTTCGCTATGGACAATGTGGTGAAATATCCTGTGAATTTCATACTTACTCAAAGATCAATGTGTTTCTAGAAAACATGAAGAAAAACATTTAGCTCCCTCTGAATTGGTTGGATTCTGGAGTGTAGAATTTGGAGGCAGGATGAATAACGTGTTTCATGTTTGGAAGTATGATAGTTTTGCTTACTGAACGGAAATTCAGAGAGGCGTGGCTAAAAATAAAGAAGGCAAAGAATAATTTCCCCTTCCACATTTGGCTCTCATTGATAAACCAGAGTTTGAGATTACTTACATGGTACCACGGTGCAAAATAGAAAAGCCTCCAAAGGGTACCTATGAACTGGTTCATTTCCAGATGAGACCCAGTGGGCCAGCTCTGTGGGGTGATGCATTTCAAAGGGCAGTTGATACCCATGTTGAATTAGGCTAAACGAAGCCAATTGAAGTTCTCCACCCAGAATATGGGGCACCCAGCAGAGTTCATATCTGGTGAAATGAGGGTTCAGATAGCCATGCAGTGGGGTGGCATCAGTGTCTTGAGGATCTCAGTCTTGTAGTGGCTATTTGGGACAATGTCTACCACAAGAGTCACAATAGAAAATACTTCTGATTCCCCCTTTATTTTCACTGTTGAAATATTGGGTTGTTGGAAAAGTCATGATGTATTTTTTCTATGTTTTTCGTTGCAAAAATGCGTCATGACTTTTCCGACAACCCAATAGTTCTCTACTGAAATACGAAGTACTTCATTAACTGCTCTAAGATGTGTCTGCTAAGGAGCTTAGAGTCTCCCAAGAGAGTCTCGTTTTTATTTGAAGGGAGTGGTAAGTTAATTAGTTATGTCCCTTGCATTTTTGAAAGCCACCTATGTCCTTTGTCAGCTCCACTTTAGGAGACAGTTTTGTTCATTTCCCTCATGGCATTTTACTGTCTGTTACACATTAGAAATCATTGCCGCTACCGCATGATCTTGATTTTTCATTTGAAAATAACTCCTGTATTTTGACAACCCTTTGTTTTTTAACATTTTGTTATGTTAAATGATTGTTATATTTTTATACCTGTGACAATATTTTAACACTATTTATAATGTCTATCTTTTCATCATGTCCGTTTATTTTTCTGAGATTTTTAAACAAAATTTTTGCCGAGTAAAGTTTATTTTGTGATTTCAAAAGGGATTCATAAAATTATTAGATCAAATATATTTACTTACTTTGGACAAGTACATTATCATCTGTGTTAATTATGGTTTTCATGTTCATTATTAGTCATGCTAACTTGGACAATAAGGTGATTAGGTTTCAGTGTTTAAAAATATTTATAAGACTTGGTTTAGATGCTGAAATGTGTTCATTTATAATTACTTTTACTAATTTTTACCTCTTGTTAGATCACTACTTAACAAAAATATTTGGGATATCCATTTGTTTTGAAGAGATCTTTATGATTATGGAAATGCTGGCTCTATGAAGTCTACATACTTATAAAAACATATTGCCAGGTCTTGACACTTTTCACTTTTCTCTAATGCTCCCATCCCATTTTTAAAAATCAGAGCACATTCCTGTTCTGTAACCCCTCACCCCAAATCCCCCCCGCATTCCTTGCAGCTGCCCCATGCCTCACACCTTCCTCTGTGGAGTAGGGTGTCATTCACCTGGGCCTGTGGACTTGAACTCATTTGAATGGCTTGGTGTTTTCTTATCATTTGCTTGTCTACCTTGGGTTTCAATTTCCTACTAACCATATTTGTTCTAGCTTTCCTAATTTGAAGATCACTTTCTTCTATAGAGAAAGCAATATCAAATTCTTCTAATTTTCTCTATTAGCTTTCGACATGACACCATTTGTCCCCAGGCAGTTGGCTTTTCCATTTCTCATTCTTCTTCCTACCCCAAACCAAGTTCAAAGCCTCTTTGCTGTGCTCTTACCCTGTCTTTTTAAGCCTCTGTGCAATCTGGGCTGTTTTCCCTAGTATCATTATGACTGCTTTGGATTCCTTGGTTACATATGCTTTCTTTCATATTTCAGTCATTTCTTTTGAAATCTGAGTTCATTACAGGGCTCTCGGCATTGCTTTTTTGTTTTCTTGGTTTTAAGACATTTCCCTTTTTTCTTCTTGATCAATGCCATTTGTTGTTGACTAGATGTTCTGAATGTTTGTGTCCCTCTAGAACCAATATGCTGACATCTAATCTCCAGTGTGATGGTATTTGGAGATGGAGCCTTTGAGAGGCGATTAGGTCCTAAGGGAGGAATCCTCATGCATGGGATTAGTGCCCTTATAACACGAGGCCAGAGAGCCAGCTCACTCTCTTTCTGACGTACGAGGATACAATGAGAAGTTGGCTGTCTGCAAATTGGAAGAGAGTTCTCACCAGAACCAGACCCTGCTGTCACCCTGATCTCTAACTTCCAGCCTCCAGAACTGCGAGAAACAAATTTCTGTTGTTTATCAGCCACCCAGTCTGTGGTACTTTGTTAGAGCAGCCTGAATGGACTATGACATGTGTGATTGTTCAGGTAGAATTCTTTTCTGTGAAACTTCTTTCCTTTTTTGAGCCATTTAAAATTTTTAATGTTGCCAAGGAGTCATACCTACTTTTTCTCTGAAGTTTTAGAAACCACTTTTTCCCCCACTAAAGCCTAGAATTTATGTCTAATTCTAGCCAATGCTCCTTCCTGTCTTTGGCTCTTAAAAGTTCTACAGTGGTGACAGTAGGTGGTCCATTAGGTCTTCTCTGGGTTGAAAGTTGTCTGTTAAGGTCCACTATTAGCAGTTCTGTTTTTCCCAGGGAGCTCATGGAACATCTCCACAGGGGTCCAAATCATCAACTCTGGGGCAGGTCTAAGCCCCTCTGTTGTCCTGGTTATCCTTTCTTGGGGAGATCTGGCCACACTGCCTCTCCCTCGGGCACTGAGCTTAACCTAAGGTGAGGTTTCCCTTTCTCCTTACCAGGGGACATCGTCCAAACGCATCAGCTCCCTAGGGGATGGTAGGGAACTTGCCCACATTCCCCTTAATTCCACTTTCTCTGTCCTAAGCTTTTGGGGTGGGACCCATCTGGATCCATAATCATTTAAGTACCTTGTCTCTTAACCTCTTCTATTGATAGAGAAATGCTAAAATAATTAACCACCACCGTCGCCGCCACCTCCGCCTGATTTCGCCATTTATGAGAATTCTGTTTCCTCTATAATGACATTTAACACTGTCCCAGGCTTTGGGACAACTATAAATGGTTCAAGGGTATATGCTGATAATGCCTTCATGCACATGTTCTTCCTCTGGGAAGATCCTCTCTGCCCCAGTCTTTAGACCTGATCGTCTCTGGTTTCATGTTGCCTGGTACTGGGGGGTGAAGAGGGAGTCAAGCACCTCTGCCTGGTGGCCCTTGTGATCTCTGAGCCCACCCAAGTCACCGCCTCTTTGGTCACTTTTTGTCCTTTACTTCCATAATGAAAGCTTACCTGGAGAAGTCCAGCTTGATTCTTATATACTGCTGGTGTTGACCCTGCTGGCTCCGGAGATCGTGACGAGACTTTTGTATTCACTCCCATCCCTCCAACTACTCTGTTCTCCTGCCTAGTAGCTTATGCTTTATGAAGAGTTTAGCAGCGCTGGGCTTTGGAAGAAAGCAGGCAATGATGTTGATAAAAAATGCTAACAACAGCAGCTGTCAGGAAGAGTTTTCTTGAAATTCAGATGAGCAGTTGTTTCTTCTGGTGGGTTTTTATTATTAAATTTATTTCCATCATTTAGCTAGGTAGGTTTATCCTTGTACTTACTTATCGTGTGCTGAAATAATCTTGCTTTTAATATCAGTAACGAGAGCTGTTGGTTAAACCAATTATAAATACCTCCGTATGGGCCCATGTGTAATTATCAACTTAGTTACATATATTTGGAGGGAGTAAATGCTTACCTTAGCTTAAAGAAAATGGTTTCTGAACCATCTATGTTTCTGAATACTTAGGCTCCTACCGACCATTTCCTAGGTTGGTGAGGATAAAATGAGCCTTTTTTGGGGTCAAAAATTATTGGTCTTTTAATTGATTTCAAATACATTATCTTCGATCCTGAATATAATCCCTATTTTACAACTATTGAAACATAGCCCTCTCTGCTTCCTCTGTGAATTTGTGATTTTTCATTTTAAGCTTTCAGTAAGAGGAATCAAAGTTCATCAGGTTCTTTGGAAATTGAATTTAAATGATTTTTATACCCTATATTCCCCAACCAAAGTAGAATTCTTCACTATTACTATTATCAGCAGCAGCATTTCCATGATCACCATCACCAACCTGCTGTGTTATTACCACAGAATTGATTAAATTCATAGGTGGCAGAAATGCCATCATATTATTTATTTTTGACTATTTCCAGGTCAGGAATTCTAGAATCACAGAATTCCAAGGATACAAAGGGAAATTGGGAGGTCATCTAACCCAGCCCTCTGCTTTCCGGAAAAGCAATATTCAAACCACACAGAAGGAATTTATTTTCAAGCAAAATATCGTTTGTGATGACAACAACAGGACAACAACAGGAAGTTAAAATGAAATGCTTTCCCCGCCTTTTCACAGGATCTTGAGTTAGCCTGAAGGACCTTCAATACTGGGGAAAAAGACCATCATAGGTAATTTTGTGAACTCAGTGATAATCTTCCTGTTGAAGAGAGATGTGCAGGGAACCTGATTATTTCTCCAAGAACTGTCATTTTCCCGAGAGCTGGCATTTTCAGCCTCTTGAACAACACCAACTGTCATCCCAACCCTAACTTGAGCAATCAATCAGGGGTTTGAAACATTAAACTCGAATATATGATTTCAAAGGGGATAATTTTAGCAAAATTCACCCCGAACTGAAATAGCTTCAGTCAGCCCTTCTCCGACAAGAGGGTCACTGCCTGCTCTCCTTGTCACTGACAAGTCCTTTCCTGCTCTCACTTTTCTCAGCCAGAGGAAACAAGGTGCCAGGCCATGGATTTATGAGATTTTCTGAAAAGAATAGCCAGAAACTTCCCCAAAGAGGCAAGTACAGGCTACTTAGGAGGATTCCCGCGTGAGAACTGACTGCCTCCTCTTGCATTGCTATGCAAGCTATAATTTCCAGAGCAGGGATAATACAAGTGAAGAGGTGGTCTGGAATATATCTGTGACACTATCAGATATCAGAAATGATACGACTTCTGCCCTGAACACATAACAAATCAGTTTAAATTTAAATTCATTAGCTAATGTTTTCCTGGATAATCACACAGCCCTCCCTTTCTTCTTAGCTAGCCAAGGGGAAATTTATGCTATAACAAATATTTTTGGTTGCACCTAAGTATAAAAGTCTATAATTAGGCATAAAAAAGCACCATTTGGATCTCAGGAAGACAGGTATTAATAGAATTTGGGACATGTTGTCATGGCCTGGGTTTGGTAATCGAGATCCCTGTCTTCAGGGTGTATTATAGAAACTAGTAAGCATTTTTGTTTGTGTTTCTGGTAATTAACCTGTGTTGCAGTTGGCTGATATATCTTGTCTAGAGTTATAAGTGTTACTGTGCAGCCATTATTTTGTCAGATGTTAAGCAACTTGCCCGGCAACAAAGAGAACAGCAGTGACAAACCCTAGTCCCACCACAGACCATGTTCTGTAGTCTGTTTAGTCCTGTAATCAACAGAAGCTCAGCAGTGGTGACAATCTGACTATCCTAGATAACTGTCCTACAGCCCAGCTTTATCTGTCCTTGGTCAAAAGGTGGGACTGAGAAAGGGGAAAACATGAACTCACCTGGCCCTGTCAGTTGGGTTGGGCGTTTCTAGGTGCTTCCGGTCATTTAGAGATAGGCTGTGCTGTTTCTCTGTTGAACATAAACAGCTTCAGAGCATGGTATCCTCAGACAAGGCCACTCAGACAGGACACGGACAAGATCATTCTGTAATCATGGCTGAACACAGACGAAAACATAATTGTTGACCCTACCACAAAAATGACCAAACATCACCATCCTGGATAATATAAGCCTGATTTGTCTTTGCTGATCATGGCTATAGCCTCACTCCATCCTTATGATCTTCTAGGTAAGAATTAGGAAGTTTCCCAATCATCGATTTACCCCACTTCCTGACAGCATCCAAAGCTGCCTTTCTTTGTATGAGCCCCAAATCATCTAGGAGAAGCCCAAATTCTATGATATGTGTCCCTTCTAGCACCTTCTTCCTATGACTCCCCATTGCGTGATTCTCCCTTGATGTGACAAGCCCATCCACGCAGCTCTCAGTCGCAGGTGTGTTCCTTCCTGGTGGCCTTTGGCTGAAGGGCACTGACATCCTCTTGCACAATGTCACCCTCATCTCATTTATTCTACTAAATGTACAGGGGTCGCCAAATCCTACCTGACATTCTCCCCTAACCCTGCACTGCCTCAGTCACAAATCCTGATGACTCTACCTCTTAAATAGCTCTCATAACCATTTCCTTCTCTACATCTTCAAAGTAACCTGTGTGGTCCAAGTGACAAGATTTCTCTCATTTTGTGCAGGGCACCAGTCTCTAAACTAGCTTTCCTGCAGCACCAGTGACTTTCTCCAATCTGTTTTCCACACTGCAGCCAGAGTAACCCTTTCTAATTAGAAACCTTAAAAGCCATTCTCATGTAGAAAGCACTCCAATGCTTCCTAGTGCTCTTACAATAAAGACACAGCTACTTAAAATGGCTTACAAGGTCACGAGAAGTCTGAGCGCGTCTTGCCTCTTCAGCCTCACCTCCTGCAGCTCCCCTCCTCTTTTTGATCCAGTTACATTGGCCTCCTCTCATTTTCTTGAACACTGTATGCTTCCTGCTACCACAGGGTCTTTGCACATGCCGTCTCTCTGAAAGTTCACTCCCTTCTTCCTTCACTTAGTAGTTAACTCATCTTCATCTTCAAATCTCAGCTCAACTGTGTGTTGGGGTGCCCTCCTTTGACTACCCTGAATAAGTCAGCTGATCTTATTTACATCTCATAGCACATCACATCTCTCTGAGGTACCACTTATCATACTTGTATTTTTTTTTTGTATTGGCATGATTCTTTGATTAATTCCTGTCTCCTCTCTAAGACTCCTTACACTCAGTAGGTGCTTAATAGATATTGTGCAATAGATACTGTGCAATAGATATTGTCCCTGCTCTGCCACTGGTTAGCTGCCTCAGTTTGAACATGTCATTTAACCTTATGAACTGTGCTAGTTCGCTCAGGCTGCCATGACACAGTACCACAGACTGGGTGGGTGGCTTAAACAATAGGCATTTATTTTCTTATAGTTCTAGAGTCTGGAAGTCCAAGATCAAGGTGCTGTCAGAGTTGGTTTCTGGTGAGGATCTCTTCCTGGTTTGTAAATGGCCACCTTCTCACTGTTTCCTCACATGGCTTTTCCTTTATGGAAAAAAAAATTTTATATATATATATATATATATATATATATATATATATATATATATATATATATATATCAGCATCCAGACACTTCTGATTACGGCTAACTACTGCTTGAGTATTCTCCAAAAAAAGTATACAAGTGGACACTTTGGTCAGCATTGCTCAAGCAGTAGTTTGCCGTAATCAGAAGTGTCTGGACACTGATGGTCACCACTTTGAGCACCTCTTGTAATTGCAAAAGCCAAATGTGACTTGTATTCATCTTTTGTTATTTGTATATATTGAGTATTACAATTTTAATAGTATTACTTTCTTAAAATATGTATACATTTTTTGGCACCATATATATGAGTGTGAGATAGAGATGGGGAGAGAGAGAAAGAGAAAGAGAGAGAGAGAGACAGAAAGAGGTATCTCCGGTGTATCTTCATCTTCTTATAAGGACACCAGCCATTTTGGGTTAGGATGCCACTCTTATGACCTTTTATAAACTTAACCACCTCTCTAAAAACCCTGTCTCCAAATACAGTCACATTGGAGTTAGAGCTTCAATGTATGCATTTTGGGGAAACACAATTCAGTTCACAAGCTTAACCCTTGGATTCCTCGCCTGTAACAGGAATATTTACCCAGTCCTGTTCTCTGGAAGATGTTATGAAGGCAAAATGGGACAGTGTATGTGAAAGCCCCTTTAGACACACAAAGTGCTAACCGAGGGAAGGTGGAAAGAGTCCACTCTTTAACCAAGAAGGACTGTGGTTAATGTCCTCTCGGTGTACAAAACGTGTATAGATAAGGAAGGCTATATTGGGGTGGGGGTGGTATTGTTTTAGTTCAACATCAGAGGCATAATAGACAGGTGGAGAGGTTCCATGACGGGCTGGGCTTCTTGGAAACTGAGAGTCCTTGGTCCTGGATGGCTCCTGTAGGACATTCTATGGAGCGGGGCTGAGGCGCCTCCCAGACTCTCTTGTACCTGCAAGCTCTGTGCCTTGTACGGTGTAACACTTAGCCTTTGCCTCATTAGGAATGGTCCTGAGCTAATCTCCTCTGACCATGTATATTAGAGGTCAGCAAGCTTCTGAAAAGGGCCAGGTAGTAATATTTAGTAAATATTTTAGGCTTTTCAGGCTGTGTGGTCTCTTTTGCAACTACTCCACTCTGTCATTGTAGCAGGAAAGCAGCCTTTTTTTTTTTTACACACACTGTGTAAATGAAACACTGTGTCTACGATGTTTCAATAAAAGGTTATTTGTGGATACAGAAATTCAAATTTCATATGATTTTCATGTGTCCTGAAGTATTGTTCTTCTTCTGATTCTTTTCTCTCATCCATTTAAAAATGTAAAAGTCATTCTTCCCTAGTGAGCCTGCAAAACAATCCAGTGGGCTGGATTTGGCCCACGGGCCGTAGTATTCCAACCTCTGATATATATCATTAACTCAGAACCTGAAATGCCATTAACTTCCTGGCTATCCTTACACCACCAAACTACATTGATTTTTCAGGCCTGGTTGGAAAAAATCTATTCTTCTCTAATTTGACTCATTGGCTAGACAGAACATTTACTTTATTGTTTCCATAAGTTTCATTTTACTGCTGGCTGTGAAAAAAATTACTTATCCATTTGCCAGGGTAGAGCAGCTGACACTAAGGCTCTTAAAGCAAGCCTGGCTTTTTTCCGCCTCCCCCTGCTTTTGGCCAGCCTTAATCCTGCCATGTTCTCCAGGCCCCGCAGCTGCTGCCAATGCCAAGCCCCTGACCTGTGAACGAGCATCTTCCAATAAGTATTTCCCATGTCTAGATTGTAAAAATACCCCAAGGCCTTATTTAGGTTCAGTTATAAAGCACAAACGTGATTGTAGAAGAGGCAGGTAGAAGGTGACTGATGTTCCGTCCGCAGCCTATGGGTCACTTGGCAAGAGTGACTCTGTCCTATTTAAGAATTGTGGGTAAATGAAACCATCATATTCCCCCAAATATCCTTAAATTAGTGTGCACAAAAGCTCCCCCAAATGCCCAACCAGACGTAATTCTTCCATGGAGGATTTTAATGCTGGCAAGTTCTTTGGTGATCAAAAGATATACAGAACCTTAAGCTCTGAATTTCCTCTTGGCTGCCGAGTGGTTAGCTCTGCCCTGAAGCGTTCCTCTCCTTAGTGGGTATGAGACTGGTTGCGGGTTGTCATAGGTGCCTCGCAGTGATCACCTATGGCTCACGATGTCCACTTTCTCATGGGAAAAGTGCTTCTGGCTGGCCAAGAGCAGATGGGTTATTCTTATGATAGCGCTTGAGCTTTGCAATTTTAGTGTTGGGGCTATTCTGAGAAAAACTATCAAGCTCATTTATTGGACAATATTTGTTCGTAATTTCCCATGTTTAGCATCTTGCAAAACTCCTCATCAGATACCTGCATGCCCACATCCTCGTTTTAAAGGTGCCAATTTGTGTTACAAATGGGTGTGTGTGCATGTCTCAGGTATTCCAGGTATTCCAACTACCTGGAGAACTTCTCAGGCAACTCTTTCCGGCCACACCTCCTTGATTCATTTATTCCATCTAGCTTTAATTCTGTTTTACACATTGTATTCATTCTTTCAACAAATGTTTTGATCATCCACCAAATACAAGGGAAGTATAAGATAAAAAAGATAAACAGATGTAGCCCTTTTTAGTATGCACATTTAATTGTGGGGGAGTCAGGCATTTAACAAAATATGCCAAGTTAGTGTGAGGAACGGCATAGCAGACATATGGAGCAAGTAAGTACCTTAGGACTAGTGAGGAAAGAGATTGCAGTTTGGAGGCAAGGCAGGTTATGGAAAACTTCAAAGGTGGCTTATGAACGGGGCTGTGAAGGAAGGGAGACAATGGGAAAGAACATTCTAGTCAGAGTAGACATCACAAGCCCTTACTATCCCCAGACATGCTTTTTTTCCTACAGCCAAGCTCAGTCATATCCTCACTTCCCCCATACCTCACTTTTCTCATTTGACTGCTTGCCTTCCTTTGTGAATCTTTTCTACGTAGGCTGGCATTCGATGAACTTGAATGAGTAACTAGTGGACGACAGCGGTGTAATATAGGGAGGGGCTCGAAAGCCAAGCCAACCATTTTCAACTCGTGGTCACAGATAGGTTTCCAAGCAGAGAAGCGAGTTGATGTAGGCAATGCTGTAGAATGAGTTGCATCACCGTGCATACAATGTAAACTGGAGGGAAGAGGCTTGGTGTTGAAGAGGCTAGGAGACTGTGTTGGGGACATATTCTCTGCCCCCTGCAGCACAGTGCAGGCCATGCCTTGAGTGAGCGGTGGGCCGTCTGGGCCCTGGTGGGAGAAGTGTGTCTGTGTACTCCACTGCAGCTCTGCTAGTAACTGAGAACAAGGCAGAACCTTGGAGAAGAGGCTGAACTTGCAGTTCACTTAGCCCTTCTGGGAAGAGCCTGGGCTTACTTAGCAATCCGGAAAATCTGGCCAACATGGCAGATGGGCAGGAGCAACACTTGTGCTTGGCCTGAGGTTGAAAATGAGGTAGGCAGCCATCATGCTGAGCTGGGAGGGGGAGGCAGAGGCCCACAGGGAGGAGGCCGTGAGAGCTGCCAAGGTGCGTGTCAAGCAGGACTAGCAGTGTTCCAGAAGCCTGAGCCAGGGGGAGGAAGTGGTAAGTAGATACAAGGTTCCCTGCAGAACCCTGGCATGTAGAAGAGTGTTACCAGGAAATACTCTGTTTTAACCATAGAAGGGAATTTGATACCTGCCAGGTCCAGACATTGCAAACCTGCTTCCCTTGGAGGTATAATCAAAATTAAGATGTCAAGTGATGGCAACTGTGTAACATTGCCGTGGAGCAGATAAATAGATTGCAACATTGTTTTTAGGTTTCTGGGAGGCAGTGTGGGAAAGTAGGGTTCAGCAGACAGGGCTCTAGCCCAGCTCATCCCTGCAAATTGCTGTGACCTTGGGCCAGCCATTGGGCTGGTTGGACCTCAGTTTCCTAATGTATAAAAAGAGAGGAAGGGGGCCTAACTCAACCACCTCAAACATTTCTCTCATATTGCAGTTCAAAACATTATGGTTGTGTGTGTGTGTTTTAAAGAAATTATCAAATTTAAAATGATGGGAACATCCAAATCAACATTTAGTGGAGACAAAATTTAGCACAACTCATTTGGAAAGTAATTTGGCAATCTATGTCAAGAGCCTTGAAAATGTTCGTACCCATTGACTCAATAATTTCTCTCCTAGAAAACTACTCAGAAAGAAAAAAAAGTGATGTTTACTGTACTATTATTTTTAATAGTGAAAAATTATCCAGCAATGGGGGGATGTATTACTAACAGTCCATATAATGGATTATTCTTTAGTCACTAAAAAATGATTAGTGAGCATGAAAAATGACAATTTTAAGTCATTTAAGTAGTAAATAGGGGGAATTACTGAAGTAAGCAGGGAGATGTTTATGTTATAATGTTAATTTATAAAAACAGGATCCCAAATTCTATAAAGACTGTAATATCCATTATGTAAAAAGGCATAAACATATTGGAAGAAAATATTCATTTTAAATGTTTTGAGATTATTGAATTAATTTCTTTTCTCTTTGTTCTCTTCTAATATTCTATAATAAGCTTGCATTACTTTCATTATAATAAAAACTGAAATAACTCAAGTTTATGATTATTAGTTGGTAGCATATATTAAGAAGCTGTCAGAAGAAATAACCACAATTATAGAACTTCAGTTGTTGCATAATATGAAATGATGTACCACGGAGCTCAGTGGTTGATGAGTTGGTGGAAAGGTCCCTGAACTCACAGTCAAAGCTCAAATTCAAGTTGTGGTTCTTATATTAATATTTCCTAGCTGTATGGCCTAGCGTAAGTTAGTTCCATCTCTCAATCTCAGAAGTGTTATCTGTAAAATAGAAATTCAACACATGTTTATTGAATACCTACCATGTGCTAGGTATTTGTGAAATGCAGTATTATTATACAGCGTTAAAGACAATATGATTTACGCTAGTAAAATATTAATACATTGCTGGGCATCTTCTCTGAGTCTTTAAGCTTAAGCAATGAGTGGGAGTTCATCAAATAAGGACATTATAGATAGAATAAACAGCAAACCTACTTTCGAGGACCTACTAAAGTATTTCATGAAGGGAAGTGGCCCGGCAGTATGGTATAACAGAAAGACCATGGTCTCGGCATCATAGGCCTGTGTTCAAATTCTGACCTTGTCACTCACTAGCTGTATGTCCTTGGGCAAGTTGCTTAACCTCTCTGGGCCTCGATTGTCTTCACGTTAAAATGGAGATGATCCTACAACTCATGAGTGCTGTGGCATTTGGAGAAAGCTTTTATAAAGCATGTGACAAAGCAGTGATCCGTCTCTTCAAAAAATATATATATTGAATGCACAACTCATGGTGACAGATACTGGGAATAAATAATAAACCAGACAGATACCTTTCCTCACTCTTCTGGCTGGAATAAATGATATTATTATTGCTGTTATTAATATTAATAATGTAATCATTGGGAAGACATTCTCGGCGTTTTTCTATGTGTTGTGTGATCCCATCGGTTTTCATTACTACAGTGATTTTCAACCCCTGGGCATATCAGATCATGGTATCAGACATCATGATGTAGGTTATTGATAGGTTGATGGAAAATGTCCCTCCTGGATACGCTGCTGTCCCTTCCCCCTTGCTGCCCCATTGAGTCTCACTGAGGGGAGAACAGATGTTGTGTTGATGAGTTATGCTGGACAGGATGGGCTACTGAAATGGCCCAGAGGAAGCGAGGTGTTCCCACGCCTCCGCTAGTCAGGGATGGCTGTCACCCAGCCCCGAGTAGAAGAGATGGAAGAAGGGAAAGAGCCAAACTGCAGGCTCTGTCCAGAGGCTCCTTAGAGACAAGGGGAGTAATTATGGCGGACGTTGCAGCCACCCCAGGGGGGAGAGGCAGGGGGGAGGGGAGGGCGGTGGAGGGGAGAGCCTGGTTAATTACGGAACAGATGCCTGGCAGCACCTTGGGGTGAATGCATTACGGATGGGAGCTGTCATCTCACTCACCCCCTAGCATTTATTCGTAGACTCCTGGGCACCCAGCTGGGGCTGGTTCAGGGTGGGTTTTGCCTCAGCTGGGGAGATCTGTAAGTTCAAAGCCTTCTCCTTTCCAAATGGGCTCTCCCTCCCACCTTCTCTCCCTCCCTCCCCCATTCCGCCTCCGATCCTGACTCTCTGTGCCCTGCAGTGCCTCCTTGCCTGCAGACAATTTTAATTGTCTTGTCTGAACTGGTTCAGGAAAGGGAGCTCCAGGCCTTCGGGCATGTGGGAGGAGGGGGTTTCTAGGCCCCCTCTGGTTCCTCACCTCACTGCCCACCCTCGCCCTCTCTGACTCCAGCCAGGGCCTGGTGCCAAGTGCACCCACTGCAGACTGTGCCTCTGAGGGAGGTCTTCAAAGCCCTGCTCTAGACCTGCCGTACCAACACACAGCAGAGGCCCCAGTGCTGTGTGCCCAGCACTGCCATTTGCTACCCTGATTTGCCTGGTTCATACGCTGGCCACAGTGGTTTGGGCCTGAGGCAAAAGGTGCCAGGGCCCACGGAGGGAAAGAAAACAGGACTGGGACTCAGGATGGCCTGACTCCCCTCCCCACACGCTTCTCTGCTGTAGTCTCCCAGGCTGCTAGATGGAGATAAAGCCTGGGAATCAAAAGTGGGGGGTGACTTGTATTTCACCCTTTCTCCTCCTCTCCACATTTTTATATATGACTCACTTCCCCAGGGCCCCCGACTCAGTCCTCCTCTGCTATGAAAATATTCTAGTGCCCCTAGCACCTCTCCTCTGTCTTCCTGCTGAACTTGTCCCTAAGTTAGCACTTGCTTTTCTGCTAATATGGGAAGATCTTTCTCTGGCTCCATGGTCAGTTTCTGGAGAAACTGCAGTTGCTTCAGAGCCACCCTGAATACAGGAGAAATGGCCATCTTTTCAAACAGCCTGTCTCGTTCTGCACATGATCACCTTCCGGGTAACATTTATGGTCAGTAAAGTAAAATACCACAAATTATTAGGCATGTCCACAATCTCTAGCATAAGCGTCAAAGAAATGGATGGGGCGATAAGCAGGTCCGGCTTGTATTTCATCGATAGTGCCTAATTCAGTGATAATTTTTCCTGCATAAATGAGATGATTGAATACTCGGAGTCATGTAAACCAGACAGCACAAATGAATGCCCTGGAAATGAAGTGCTTAACGTACCCCTGGCTTTATCATTGTTATGCTATCATCATTCTCATAATTTCAAGATGTGGGTTGTCAATTAGATTCAGAAGTGACCTTTGAGGTCACCCAGTCCAATGTCCTACTCAAAGGACAACTCTTCAGCTTAGCAAAAGCCAAGGTAAAATGCTAAATCCGTTTGTAAGGCAGAAGCATATGAGGAATGTGAAATCGACGTGAGGCGTTTGCCATGCTGTGGAGAAAGCCCAGGCTCTGAGGCAATGGCACCTGTCTGGCCCTGTGCTCTGAGATCCATAACCTTTCAGGAGACCATTGAAAGTAGAGGCTGCAAATTGGGTCCTTCAGGGTTCTCTCCCACTGGCTGAGGTCTTCAGTTTGGCCCGTATAGAATGTATTAATTTTTTATACGAGTTAACATTTAAAAATCAGGAGAGCTCATCTGAAACAAATCAGATTTTTTTTTTTTTTTTTTGCTTTTCTTTAAGAAGGGAAAGATTGGGAAACAATAGCCCAGCAATTACACTTGGAAGAAATTAGCCGGAGGCTTTCATTTAGGTCTGGGTGATCTCTGAGTTGACCACAGTCCTCACCACTCCCTAACTCCCTGTCCCTAAGGCCAGGCGCCAGCTGCCACTTATCTTTATGCTTGTTTTAAATCTTTTCTCCTTCCCTCCCTCCCTCTCTCTTCTTACTCTTTTTTCTTCTCTTTTTCTCTTTTAGTAAAAATGGGACAACGAAAAGTAGATTAATATTATTTATCCTTCGAAATCCTACCTCGTATGTCTTGTGCTTTCTTTTCATACCACGTGTGTTCATATTACTGGTTTTGCGCTTTTTTTCCCCTCTGGACTGTGAATTCCAGCCGCCAGGAATTAACTAACCGTCTTGCTCACGACTGTACTGAGCCCTGTGCTCAACAGAATCCATATGCAATATATATCATTAGACTAATATTAAATTTCTCTTACTCTTCCTTGTGAGTAGAGATATATACCTCCTCAGGCAAAACTGACTAAAACTTCACCATAACAAGAGAAGTGGGCTCTAAAAATTCCACTATATAAAATGTGGGTCCCATCATTCAAAGGTAGCAAAACCAATATTTTTCAGTTGGTCTATACTGGCCCAACAAGCTGAATGGGGAAAGACTAAATGGTCACAAATTAGTCACATTGTCATGGCCTCTCCCTGCCGGAAGTTAAGAAACCAATCCACCCTTTGAGAATGGGGGCTGGCACAGCATGGGAGCCAGCTGTTATCGGAGATGTCTAAATACCCATTGTCACAGGGACATTTTCCTGGGACCCATAATCAAGGGGTTTCAGTGAATACTGAAGTTCTTGCTGGTAGTTGTGCAATAAAAATCCTGGGTCTTGGCTGACTGATTGAGGTGCTCGTACATGGAGCCCAGCTAATATGAGACGATTCTTGGTGTCATTTCATTGTCTCTTTCACTTACTTTTAAGCCCTAAGAGACAGCGCCTTGTCCCCAGCCCTGAGCAGAATGCTGGCCCCCAGCACACAGCAGAAACACTGGCTACTTGGTCCAGTGTGAGGTCTCCAGAGGAGGTCACCTCTGCCTAGCCCTGAGCTCCCACTCTGAGCCCTGAGGGGTCTGCCTCTCGCCAGGGGCCTTGTGACACCCTGAGCCGGGAGCTCAAGTAGAAAAGAGAATGGTCAGCCTCTCTCTGGTTCTGTGTCAAGTCTCTGCTTTATGTTAAGGGATCCCACTCTTTTGTTTGGGCCTCGGGGGGACATGACCCCTGGGAGGCTTGTCTTAGTATTTACCACCGTCCACTATTCCCTGCCCGAAATGAGCAGCTGGCCCATGTACGTGCCCACTGCCTCCTCCTTCTGGGCTTTGCTGAACTCCTGGGGAGGGAACCTGGCTGAAGGAAGTGAGGATCACGCCCTGCCTGGCCCCATCCTAGTACCTGGCTGTGGCCACTCGCTTACATGCAGACACTTAGTATCTGCCTAATATCCAGCCAGGTCCCATTTGTCTGACTGCAGGTGAATTCAAAGTTGGACCCTCCAATATAAAAGCCAAAAGGGAACGTTACTTGATCTATTTTGGCTCTCTGCTTTACTATTTTTTATTGTAATTTTTCTTTTGCTTATCCTTTATGCCTTTCCTGAACCCCACACCTGGGTGGCATTTAACAAGTCCATGCTGAGGCCAAAGGTGGCCGAGCTCTCCTGGGGGCAGAGGCGGGCTTGCAGGAAGCCGTGGCAATGACCGACAGGGCAAATGCATGCGCTTAAGGAACAGTATGCTGCTTTAGTGATTTTTAATGATTCTACAGATTTTTTCTTGCTTCAGAAGCCATGACTGTGCATCCAGAGACAACAAATGGGCCAGTTTTGATAATCCAAACTACCCAGCAGTCTTTGCTGGATTACACAGGCAGTCTGCAGAAATCCCTCCGTTTAGGCTGCTGGCAGGTTTTTCCCAAGATCGTGTCATCTGAGGGTCATCTCTAATTCTTTCTGATATAGTCCATGCCTGCCACTTTCCCCCTTTAGTCCCCCTCTCCTCCAGACCCTGCCTTGTCAAGAACTGCCTGCTTCAACTGTGGCTTGATCAAGCCTCACCCTGATGCATTTAGTACCTCATCCTTTCACAAAAACACTGCCTCAGCAACTGTGAGTCTGTCCCTACTGAGCACATCCCTTCATTAATGCCTCATTTCTCTGATGAGTTCCTCCCCACCTCCCCGCTTTCTTCATCTTTTTAATTTGTTTGCGCTGCACTTTGAACCCTTCTCTGGAAGACATGACATAACACCATCTATTTCTATTTAAACTGTTATTCAAGACATGTTTGCAATGTGCATTATTCATGTATTATTCATGGGCATTATTGGAGATCAGTGTGCAAATCAGCTTTATAGAGCACCCCAGAGACTGCGGCAGCGTCCTGTGCACTTAGCCGTTGCTTAGCATCGTTTCCTGAAAAGCAGCTTGGTCTGCTTTCTGGGGGACGATGGCCATTTCATGGAGCTGCTGAGAACTATCATGCCTGTGAAAGAGATCACTCAGCTGTTTCATTTGCCATTTGATGCGCATACTTCAGCCAGGCTGTGGAAGTCCTCAGCCAGGTATGACTCATTGGGCTTTGAAATCATATTCAGATGCAGATTTTGGCCAGGACCCTGCAGAAGTTACAGGAGAGTTGTGGCTATCAAAAAAACTTCAGTCCTTTTCACTTAGCAGGGGATGGAAAGGCTATTGTAGAGAACTTCCCCCACCTAAGGACACACACGAATAGCAAACGGGACAGGCTTGGTTGTGAAGGTCAGGCAAGTGTGATTTTGGCACCCTGCTTCCTTTCTAAGCCTGTCCTCTCCATTCAAAATTCTCTTCCTGCTCTGAGGACCCCTTGTCATGGAGAAAGTGATCCAGCGCTAGGCTGTAGACGTTGACCATGTTGGCTTTCCTAGAAATACTTGCTGTTGGAAAGACTAATGTAGAACCCCCACTGAGATATTTCTGTTGATGGGGATCAAGGATTGTGACTCTTGGGTGGGGTGACATTTGGGAGACAAGATGGCTTTCCAAGAGTCTCTCTGAGTCATATTGCATGTACAGTGCATTGGGTTGTCGGAAAAGTCATGATGTACTTTGTCTATGTTTTTCAAAGGTCATTTATTTATATTAAGAACAAAGATCAATCAATGATATATTGCCCATTTTGTTCAATAGCCTTTTGCCATCTTTCAGTGAGCTTCATAATTCCTCGTTCATAAAAAGACCTGTCTCTATTTGTGAAAAACTGAACAAGGTGCTGATTTACAGACTCATCTGAATTGAATGTTATACCACACAAGGAGTTTTGAAGAGAGCGAAACAAGTGGAAGTCTGACGGCACAAGGTCAGGCGAGTTTGGTGAGTGTGGCAACACATCCCATCCGAGCTCCAATAATTTTTGACGGGTGATCAAACTTGTGTGTGGTCTCGCGTTGTCGCGATGGAACACAACTCCTTTACAATGAACAATCTCTGGACGTTTCTGGATCATGGATTTGTTCAAACTGTCCACATTCAAATTGATTGTTTGGTTCCTTGGTAGGAGCTCGAAAAACATGACACCGTTAAAATCCCACCACACTGAGAGCTTAACCTTCCTCTGATGAATGTCTGCTTTTGATGTCATTTGAGGCGAATCATCATGTCGGGACCAAGACCGTTTGTACACCACATTGTTGTAAACAATCCACTTCTTATCACCAGTTATCAGTCACTTCAAAAAAGGATCGTTTTCCTCATGTTTAATGAGCATATTGCAGATGTTTATACGTGCCATCAAATGAACTTCTTTGAGTTCATGAGGAACCCAAATATCGAGCTTGCTTACGTATCCCAGCTTCTTTGGGTGGTTGTGAACACTTGAATGATGGATGTTCAATGTTTCTGCAATCTCTTGTGTCGTGTAACATGGGTTTGACTCGATCAATGCCTTTATTTTGTCATCATCATCCTCAGTGGGCCTCCCTGACCAAGGAGCGTCGTTGAGATCAAAATCACTGGCACGGAATTTTGTGAACCATTGTTGGCACTGACGTTCTTGTAGAGCATTCTCACCATAAACTTTATGCAACTTTTCACAAGCTTGATGCACTTTCTTCCCTTTATGGAAGTAAAACAGTAAAAATATGGCAAAAGTGCACAGTTTGGTCTTCCATCTTCAACTTGTAACATCTCCAAAACTCAACCAAATCACTCAATTAATTTTTTTAGAATGAAGCTAGAACTGTCAGCTGTCAAATGACATAGCAATAACATAGATGTGAATGACACTAGTACTTCCAAAAATGAACTAATGCCATCTGTTGCAAACATGCATCATGACTTTTCCGACAACCCAATAGATCTCTTCTAAACTTTCAGAAAACAGCCCCTTCTCCACCTGTGGGTAGGGCAGGCTCTGTGCCAAGTGAACTGGATCCTTTGGGTCCATTTTTTCTGCACTAGAATTCTACAGGCTTCAATAGTCCCCAGGGGTAAATTAGGGGTTTTAGAAAGTACTCACTCTTTGAGGCACCTGTACAGGTATGTACTAGATAAACTTCTTTACTTAGGAGCAGGTTGGATTCTAAAGGCTATTGAAATTAATTTGTTCTAAGAGCCCAGAATGGCATAATCAGATCCAGCTGTGTATGCCACTGATTGGTGATGGGCAGAATTCACACACCTCCACCAAGGGTTCTGGCTTTTCACATGAAGTTCTTCTGTGAAAAGTTTTAAATGAAGGACTTTTGTTGAAGGAAAAATGAAATGAATGGTTCCCTTAAAGATTTATAGGGGATATATAATTCTGTATGCGTTTAGCTCCTCACGATAACTTCTCAAATTGTCAGAGCCCAATAAACCTAAAACTTTGGTTCATTAATCCATTAATTGAATAAAACATTTGTGAATGTTACACTGTGCCAGCACTGTGCTAGGTGCAGGGGATAAAAAAAAATGAAGGCCTGAAGTCCCTTCTGGGTGTACGTATACACACACACACACACACACACACACACACACACATACACACATACACACACTGCATGGCATTAGTTCAATAGTTGTGATTCAGCAGTGTGATGAGAGCTAGGATGGAAGGAAGATAAGAGTGCTGTGGGAGTGAGGAGAATAAAAAGGCCCAACTCAGTGCTGGTGGGGGATAGCTGGGGAGATAAGCCAAAGGAAACGATGCTTGAGTTAGGTCTCTAAGGATGATGGTCCAGGGAGAGAAAATAAGGTGGTCAAAGAAGAAGAAGAAGAAGCATTTGTATAAAGGCACAGAAGCAAGAGTGGGAGCGAGGCTGCTTAGGGAGAATGGAAACAGTTCTGCTGTTGAGAGGTCAGAAGCATTTGGGGTTCTGGCAGGAGAGAAGGCTGGAGAAGAAAATCGGGTCACAACAGGAGGTTACAGTATGCCATGTTGAGGAGTGGGGACCTTATTCTTAAAGTGGAAAATTGCTGCAGATTTTAGACAGAGCACACTTTCGTAAGACCACTCTGATGGTAATGAGGCTGGATTAGAGGACAGGAGATGAGAATCAGGGGGCCAATTATGATTATGTGACAGCAGTCCAGGTGGGAAAGTCTCAGCAAAGATGGTGGCAAAGAGGAGTGGAGAGGAGGGCATGGCCCAGAGAGTCAGTGAGGAGGGGAAACTGGCGGAACTGGTAGATGATGACATCATGGGGGAGACAGAAGATGGTCTCAGGCTTTAATTCTAGTGACTAGGTGGTCAGGGCACAATTCCCTGAGATGAGGAACTTCAGGAGGGACCTCCATTAGGGGGAAAGGGTCTATACGGGAAGGATATATATCACGTTGGGGGACTGTTAAAAACCAGCATTAGCTTGTGTTAAGAAAAGGGAATTTTTAAAAATACAAACAAACAGCCCACAGCAGTGACAGTGCAAATTCTCGGCTCAGTGGAGTAGCTCTCTTCAGGTATCACCTTTCTCCACGGGGGACAAATACCACTGTTATTTAGGATGATGACCTGGTGGCCTTGTGAATCGTTGTCAAGGCTGCAAGATTCCATTATTTTCATTAAAGCAGGAAAGTGAACTCGGGCATTTGAATTTGAATTCATTCCAACTCTGCACGCTGCCCACTTTGAGATTGTTTACAGGGTTGAACTGTTCAGGGTAAGATATTTTTGAGGGAAGCAGAAGGCGTGGGACCTGTTTAGGCAGGGAGTCGAACGGACACCACCACTTGATGAAAACATCACCAAAATTTGGGGTTCTTGCTCCTGAGGCAAAAAATTGAACTAATTCCTTTTTGATCACATAAAACATGTGCTTTCATCAATTGTAAAGCATACTTCTGCAATACAATTTAAACAAGGTCGACTAATCATGATTTCCAGTTAGGTAACACAAGTCTTGAAGTCATCCAAGGTATACACACTGTCTTCATCCCCAGTGCCAGAAAGTTATCCTTACACAATCTTTGAGTCTCTTTTCCTTCTCCTCCACACCCAGGCCTCCATCTCTGTGCTTGTGGTCTGTGTGCTGGCTTCCTCACGGCCTTTCCCCCATTACTGCCTGTCCTCTAACCCATCCTATGTGTACCCCTGCTTGCTCATCTATACACGGATGACACGCTAATTTATATTTCCAGCCCTAACCGTCCCCTGATTTATACATCCAACACCCTACACAGCATCTCCATAGGGCCGTCTAAGAGGCATCTTCACCCTAAAGTATCCAAAACCAAATTACTGAGTTTATACCCTAAACTGGCTCTTCCTGCAATCTACCCTTCTCAAGTAATGGCAATTTTATCCTCTGGTTGCTTATTTCAGCAAATTCTGTTGGTTTTACCATCCAGGTTCCAACTACCTGCCACCTAATCCGTTTATCACCTGGTTTGTCAAGAAAGACTCCTCCCAGATCCCCTGCTTCTACCCTTGACCCCCTGAAGGATGTTTACAGCAGGATGGCCAAATGAGCCTATTAGCATATAAGTTAGATTGTGCCCCTCCTCTTCCCAGAACCCTCCTGCGTTCGCAGGAAATCTGAAGTCCTCACAGTGACCTCATGGCCCTCATAATCTGGTCTCTGGCCACTTTCCTCATTTTATTTCGTGCCAGTCTGCCCCTCACTAACTGTTCTAGCCACACTGGCTCCTTTTTTCCTTCCATCCCAAATCTTGTCTTACCTCAAGCAGGAGTTCCCAGCCCTGCTCTCCAGTCTTGGCTCATGTTGTTGTTTTTTGGGTCCTTTCCACCTGCTCAAAGCTTCCTCTTCCTTTAAGTTTTACCTCAAGCTGACTTCCTCCATGAAGACCTCCTTGACACTCTAACGGCTGTCTTTTTCTCCAGACCCTGATATATATATATATATATATATATATATATTATTGGGGAACAGTGTGTTTTTCCAGGACTCATCAGCTCCAAATCAAGTAGTTGTCTTCAATGTACCTGTGGAGGGCACAGCTCTGTGGCCCATATGGGAATTGAACTGGAAACCTTGGTGTTATGAGCCTGTGCTCTAACCACCTGAGCCACAGGCCATCCCAGTTATTTTTTTACCTCTGTGCTCATCTACTTATTCATGAGAAAGCCTGATACCCTATTTTGAGCAATACATCTGGTTTGCTGCTAGCTGGCCAATGGGATGATAATTCCCCTGAGGCATGTGTTTTGTTTCTGTCTCCTAAAGACCCACAGTATGGCATGCCTGTAAATAAATCTCTTTTGGGTTCAATATGCATTTCCCCCAAATCAAGGTAGGAAAGAAGGTGCAGGAGAACTGACAGATGGATTGTGTCTTAAAATAGCTCTGATGGCCACTTAGCAATGAAGAGAAATGAACCACCAATACACACAAACGCATGGCTGGATCTCAAGTGCATTACGTTAAGTTAAAGAACTATGCCCCAAAGGATACGTGGTGTATGATTCCATTTGCTTGGTGTTCTGTAAACTCAAATCTATAGGGCCAAGGGTTGAGAGTGAGGAAGGGGTTGAGTACAAAGGGGCAGCACGAAGGAATTTTGGGGGTGATGGGTCTGTTCTGTATCAATTGTGGTGGGCGATCTATGACTGCATGCACTTGTCAACATTCACAGACCTGTACGCCAACGACAGTGAATTTGACTGTTTGTATGCTGTAAGTAAATTTAGAAAACACACAAAAAAACAGAACATTAGCACGTGTAATTGCTTAATAAATATTTTTACTACGAAGAAGAAAGCCTGCCTTGTAGAAAAGGAGAAACATATCAAGGGCAAAATTTATTTGCTTATGGAGGATTATCTGGACAAAACCTAAGAGTGGTTGAAAATGATTTTCCAGTTTGTGAAATACCCAATTGCATTGAAGCTTTATAGGGATAATATATTTTATCTTTAAAATAATGAGAGAAAAAATTGTGAAAACATTACAACTGTGTGCTAATTATTTAAAATACTTGTATTTTAGTCTAAAAATAAGTTCTGATGTCCCCCAAAATACACTTTCATTATTGTAATGAATGTGCAAAAAGAAAAAAATAAAGTTTGGAAACACACACATACACAAACTTAAATAGCTATTATCTTATTTTCCATAGAGAACAACGGTTAAGGGAATTCATAGGGAGGCTGCTTGTGCTATAGGTACCGCTGGCGTCCTTTAGTTCTTATAATAATCCGCTGAAGGAAACAGTGTGGTCACCATTTTATAGCTGAAAACTATGAGACCCAGAGAGGTTAAGTGGCTAAACAAAGATTACAGGGCCGGTTAGTGGCTGGGCCAGGGTTCCATCCAGGCCTGCCTGCCTCAGGTGATGCACTTCCCACGGACACAGACTCCTTCTAGCAGTGCAGACGAAAAGCAGCCAACAGCAGCAGTTCACGACGAGGAGGCTCCAGCTTGATTCGCATGCAGCTCTCTCTAGTCCGGCCTCTGCTCAGGGCCTCTGTCCAGCCATGGACCCTGTAACCCCAGTGCTCCAGCCCCATTCGTGGCCTCAGTTTGATCAAGATGGTGAGGAAAACCAGTCCATTTGCAAAGTCACTGAGCTGGGGCCAGGATCTAAGTCCTGTCTTCCTCAGCTGTAGAGCCAGCTCAAAAAACAAACAGCCTCTTAGGGGGCTGTTCTGTCAGGAAGATGAATGTGGCCTCATTGATTCGCTCACCAAGGAGCTTGTCTGAAACGGCAGCTGCTAGACTGAAACGCTTTGAAGATTGAACCCAGGAGTCCAGTTCCAGCCTTTCTTGCAGTCTTGCCTAGTAATTCAGACTTGCATGACAAACTGAAGTCCCTGACATGGGCTGGGATAGAAAGTAAAATGAATGAGGACCGCAGATTTTCCAAGGAGATCCTTAGAGAGTCATCAGTGATCATCAGGACTGATCACATTCCCCACCACGGGATTCATAGCCAACCACCCCAGGATTCACAAAGTTCATTTAAAATGAACTTCAAGGACAAAGGGACATCCTGAAGGACAACGAAGTCAGGAAAATGGAGAGTGTACAAGCCTCCCCATTTGTAGCCAGTGAGAGGTGAAGGGTCATTAGGATTTTATGTGTATATGTGTGGATGTGTATATGTTATATATACAGATGTATGAGTACCACAGCTATTGTTTTTATTGTGTCAGTTAATGAAATTACCCCTTCTCTCGCGGTCTTCCCCGTGTCACTGTCTAGCATCACCCACTATTCATAGCAAGAATCCTCAGAGAGCTGGGACTCAGGCAACTACCCCCAACCCCCCATGTTCTAGGAACGTGGTATAATGTGGATAAGATGGGGGGCAGGGACAGGACAGATGGTTATGTCCACTCCACTTTCCACCTAGCCTCTCACCTCGGAGGAGGTTATTGCAGTGGCAGATCTCTCCACCAGGTGGCACTCGTAGCTTAGCTTTATTTTTATCTCTATTGATGGAAAATTTTACCCTACTGTCTTCACTGTGGAGGAGGAACACATGATTTGGACTTCCCAATTCATGTGCGATTTCATGTATTGTCATGTTTTGGGGTTCTATTGTCTTTGTACGATTACAATTTATACTTTCTCTCTGGGACCTTGGCAAGGGACTCTTAAGGGGATAGCCATTATAACCTGACTGGGAAGTGCCCTTTTCATCACACACACACACACACACACACACACACACACACACACACACACACACACCCCGCTCTAGGAATGTTTATTCTTTTCCAGTTTTTCTTATCCCGTCTCCCAGCCTCTTCCCTGTTCCTCTCCTTGGTCAGGATGGTGTGACCAGATGGCACACTTGGACTTATTAGAACCCAGCACAGAATCACCTTTTTGGTGATCATGCCTATCACATAGTGGTTAAGGCTAGGATTGGCAGCTTCAAAAAGTGCTCGCCGTTGAGTCTTAAAGATCAAAGGCCAAAGGGAACAAGATGACTATAGGCTTGTGTTTGAGCGAGGACATCAGAACTGTGTGTGTCTGAGATGACGTGAATTAATTTTTTTATGCCACTCTTTCTGGGGAAGCAGCTGTCTGTAGGGCTGAGCTGACAAAAGTTCTTGGAAGCCTCATGGTAATATTGTTGGAGACGATCCTGTTATTAGGGTGTGTGATGAAAGTTGTAAGATAGTCATGGTCCTTAAGAATCTAGTCTACTTGGGAAGCTAGGAAATGTGGTCACTGCAATAGTGTTATTGGAGTAAGGTGATCTCTGTGAAGAGCTTCATGTCCACAAATTTGCGCTGGGCGTTCATAAGAAAGCCTGTCTCTGAGTTCTAGGAGGTTGGGGACCCTTTCAGAGAGGGATGGGTCTGATAGGATTAAGGCAATAGAGAGGGTGGGAGAAGGCATACCCAGGGGAAAAGGGAGGGGTCTTGCAAGAGAAGGGTAGATGTGGACCTGTAAGACCAGAGAGCCGGGGCTCCATTAGTTGGCACCTTCAAGGATAAACGGTTCCTTTAAAACTTCTGTTTTACAAAAAGACCGAACCACAGTAAGTTGCTAGCACCCCACCACATGGAATGATGATGTCCCTGCAGCCCAGCAAAATTATTAATCTTTAAAGCCGTGTTTATTCCTATTCTGATTAAATACAGAGAGTGATGTCATTCATTCAACACATATTTATGGAGTATTTTTACTGTGCTGGATGTTTTATGGGAAATGAAGATAGATGGGGCTGGATCGTTTTCTCTGGAGTGATCATGTGAGGAGGGGAGAGAAGGGATGGGACTACAATAGCTCTAAGGGCAAAGAGAAAGACAAAGTCTCAAAGGTCAGTGTAGAAAAATAGAGGAGTTAAGAGTAAGGTACAAAATGATGTTCAGCTGGGGGTTCACTGCTGGGATAAGGTCATGGAATGTTAAGGGGGTAGGGTATTTTGCATGGAGAAAGGGGCATGCACAAAATAAAGAGGTTGTAAAGAAAGGATTGACTGGGGTATAGGAGCAGGATAGTGAGAAAAAATGTTGATAGTGAGAAAAAATGTTGAAAGTTTAGGCTAAGGCCACCTGACAGCCAGTGTTGCATGACAGGGTAAGGAATATGAATTCATCGGGAAGTTACTGTACACTTTTGAGTAGATGGATAAACTGATCTTTAAAAAGACCTGTGTTTCAAAAGATGAGCGCCTAACACCAACATATAAGATGGATTGGACAGGGAAGAGAAGGGAAATGTAGAGCTCTGGTTAAAAGGCTGTCCTGTCAGCTCTGGAAGGAATCTGACTTCATTTGTTGGCATTATTTCTTTTATTCTGGAAGCCATCAACATTTTAAAAACAAGATTAGAGAAACAAAGCTCTGGAAATTATTTTTTATGAAGCTAAGGTATATGTATAATTCACAGATCCCAAAATATGTGTTAAGGGTACCAAAAGAAGCTGACACTAGAGAGAAATGATGCAAGAAGTGATAAAGAGAAAAAGCGTGGAGAAGGGTTAGATGGCTGCTATTTCAGGAAGCACCAACATTTCCTGAAGGGGATGGGGAATACACCCTGAGTACAGAAACTATACCCTTGGTTTATAGCAATGGATATGAGAACTTGGTTAATCTGAGATGTTAGCAGAGGGTGTCACAGAATGAATATGGTAGAAAACCAGAGGATAGGGGCTTCATTAAGAATTGTACCAATGCACCAATGCACCACATTTGCAGAATGCATCTTCTCTGTGGTATCATAGATTGCATCATAAACGTCTGCTAGCTTGTCCCATTCCCATAAAGGACACACTTCCTCCATTACAGGAACTTCCTGCAAATAGCTGGCCCAGGGATCCAGTGATGACTAAGAAAAAGATGAGCAAGTACTAAATCAATACAAAGGGAATTTAAGAATAAAAGAAGCAAAAGAGTTTCAAGATTTATTAGTAAATAAGGGACGTTTACCAGAAAAATGTTTCCACAAAGTAGAAGAAAATCGTGATCAAATATTTCACTACCAATGGGGGGAAAAAAATAGAAACCTACACAAAGCAATTGTCTCCACAAAAAAAGAATTCAACAAAAAATATAAGAACTCAGGAAAGAGGTGGCCAAATAATAAGAGAAGATAAAACATGAGGGGTGAGATCTCAGGGGAGAAGTAGAAAACAGACAGCCATTACAGAAATGAAGAGAAAATTGTAAGAAGCACAATGGAGAACATACTCCATGGAAAACACAATAATGGACGCAGAGGAAAAAATGAGAGAAGTCATAGACATGAATACAACTCTAAAAAATAGATGCAGACTTTGATAGAACATTTTAATTAGAGAGGAATGACAAAAGATTCAATATTTGCATAATTGGAGTCTGTGAAGATGAATGTAAAAAAATAGAAAAGAAAAAAAATTTTTAAACACATAATTTAATGAAATTTTATTTAAATAAAAAAAGCCTTAAACACCTATGTCAAAAGTTCACACCATGCTTAAGAATCATTGACCTAGAATAGTCAGTACTGACACAGAGTCAAGTAAATTTGTTAGATGTAAAGGTTTTAAAACAGTCTCTAGGCATTCAGGCAAAAAGATCAAAGCATATATAAAGGAAGAAATATTAGGCAGGTCTCACATTTTGCTATAGCAAATTTCCATGTCAAACGATCATGGTGTAACACGTAAATAAACCTGTAATAAGTAAAGTACATTAAAATGGATTTCTTGCTCCGTCTGAGGCAGATATCTACCAGGGGTGCAAAAAAAAATGTGTGCACATGACTTATATTCATCTTTTGTATCGGTATATTGAGTATTATAATTTTAATACAGTTTTTTCCTTTCATAAAATGTCTATGCATTGTTTTGGCACCCTCTGTATTTTGGAGGGTGGCCATCCACAAGTGATTTAGGGACCCTGGCTCATTCCATCTTGTTGATTTCCTACCAACTTGCAGAAAGGGTAGAGCCTGGCAAAGACATGCTCTTTGTAAATACTTTGGCCTGAAAGTAATACAATGGCTCTGCTCACCTTCATGTGACAAACTACATATAAGATGGGTGGGAAATGTCGCTAACTAGGCAGCCGCTTTCTAGCAGCAACTTTGGAACTATTTTGGAAAGCAGCTAACCATCTCTGACACACTCCTATCCTCGTGCAAGCAGACTCAACGTAATAAAAATATCAATTTTCCCATGTTTAAATTTAACACAATCAGCATTACAAAGTGGTTTTTTGAAACAGGCAAGGCTTTTTAAAGTTCATATGGGAAACTAAAAAATAAGTAAGGCTAGAAAAACTCTGATAAAAGAGGAGAAATGAGGTGTAGAGAGTTTTGCCATGTATTAAAAAATTATTTAGTTCCAAAGATTAAAACAGTGGTATAGCAGGGCATGGTCTATGAATGGACCAAAGGAAAATAATTGAAAGCCCAGAAATAGCTTAAAATGAAGATGAGCAAACTTATAATACAACTGGGGGGAAATGACAGAAAACCAAGTTAAACTCCAAAGAGATCAAAGATTTAAGGATAAGAAATCAAACATAAAAATTAAAAACAAAATGTAGAAACCTTTTTAATCTTAGCTTGGGGAAGATCTTTCTCATTGTAATTCAATACCCGTGAAGTACTAAAAAATGGTTAATTGGACTACATAAAAATTAAAGACTATACATTTTAATTATAGTTGACATTCAGTAGCATTTTATAGTAGTTTCAGGGTGCATGGCATATTTTGTCTTTCACTACATTGCCTTTCATTTCAGGCCTAAACACATTATTCAATTCAATTGAAGTAATAATAACAAAGCATTTATGACCAAGTCCATGAATAAGAAGTCAGTGGCAGCTACATTTTAACTGCCACCTGGTTGACAGTTCTACCATTGATTGTAAGAAAAAAAATGTAAAAAAGTTTTGAAAAACAAATGTCAGTATCTGTGACATATAATATAATATATATACTTGTATTAGTGAAAGTAGTGCAAGCATCCTACATACCAGTTTGAATCCAAAATGAATAACTATCTAATAATTGATCATTGACAACATGTTTATGGTCTCAAAAGATTTCCATAATAATTTGTATATCACTCATTGAAAGATTAATTGTATTAGTAATCTTATCTAAAAAGAGTATACCATCAGTCATCTTAGTAATAATCTTAGCTCTAGATTAAAATTTTTGGAACATTTGTCATACTTGCTAAACATTTACTAGATGCTATTATTTGGTGTTTAGTAAAAAAGAATGAGTGGCATTACATTCTATTGACTATACTCGCACACATGTGCACACACGCGCACACACACACACACACACACACACACACACACACTCACACTCACATGCATGTACATAAAACTCTTTCTCAATATGTTCCAGGGCTGAAAAGGACTAATAATGTCCACAGCAGGGAGGAATAAGTAAGAGCATATTCATGAATCAGATTTCCGTTTTTAGTTCTGTTGTGAAGGATAATTGTTCCCATAAGTAACAGTGTATGCCTTGGTTGCAGTTTCAGCGTGGAGAAATATTAACTGTCTGTATTCCTTCAGTGAAATGCAAACTCCCCTGATTTACTTCTGAATAAATCCAACACAGTAACATTTAATATGAAGTTCTGATCACTTAAATGGACACAGAAGACTTTTTCACCCAAATAAACAGTAAACGTTGTCAATACAAGTAACTCAGTAGTAGCTCAAACCATTGGTTCAGTCGCCAAGAACTTCATTTGGTACAATTACAAATGATGAGTCCATTCTGAAAAATTCCAGCCACCATTTTTTTTCATGATGACTGATTGACCCCCCAAATCAAATTCCACAGTTGTTGTTTGTTTGTTTATTTGTTTTTATGCCCTTCGGGGTTTTAAATTTGGTCCAAATCAGTCAATACTTTTGAAAATATTTCATAGTAAACAACCGGTCATGGGCAGAATACCAAGCAATTCTGCTGAAACCAAAAGAATACTTCGCTTGGTCATTGAATAATTGTGTTAATTTTTCTTTTCTGCCTAGACTTTAGTTTAGCTTTTGTGCTTCTCTCTGGCACATAGGAAATGCTGATTAGAAATCAAAAGAAATAGAAATGTGGAGCTGATGGCTATAATACTCAATTTATCATATCTAATACTAACCATATAGGTCTTTCAGAAGTGACTTATAAATATTGGTTAAAAAAAAAAATGGAAACCACCAGAAAGTGTATACAAATCTTCTAAACATACAACCCTCTAGATTTTTTTTTTTTTTTTAAAATTTGAGGACTCAAAAAAATCTACTCTGAGGGTGGCTGACAACCTCATTGCCTATTTTTGGGCACTGGTGGCTTCCTGGTCAATTGACATGGCCTGCTACTACAGGGTTAAACCTATTGGCATGTTTGTCATACCCCTGCCTAACGGTCCCTTAAGCAAGTCACAAATCTTCCTTGCTCTGGATGACACTTAATGAACTGTAAAAGTCTCGCACCAATATTTCTATTTCATCTGCAAGCTTGAAGAAGGCAAGTTTGTTTTTCACCCTCAAGAAGAACCAACTGTATTTCTTAGGCAGACAAGGGTAATTTGTTTGCTTGGACCTCTTTGTAGTTGGACATCTTTTGAGCTGGGGAATTTGATTCAGAAAAATCACAAGCTTCTAATTATTTTTAGGATGGCTTTATGTTCCTGGGTGTATTTTATTAGGCTAACTATTGGGTTGTTGGAAAAGTCATGGCGTGTATTTGCAATGAAAAACATAAACAAAATGTGTCATGGCTTTTCTGACAACCCAATATATTGCCAGCTTTTTTAACTAACTCACTCTGTGACCTTGAGCAAATGACTTTGCCTCTCTGGGCCTATTTACTCTTCTGTGAAATGAGAGCCCTAATACCTCATAGAATTCCTTAGAAAGTCAAATGAGTTCATGATCGTTATGTTTTTTAAAGATCACTTAAAATTACCTGATTAAACATTATATTCTCAAAAGCTTTAAATCATATTAATCATAATACAATATATGTTTATAAACATGTGTGTATATATATTTAGATATATGTATATTTGGATAAGTATATATTTCTATATCTTTTGAGTAAGTTCTATGTGATATAACTGGTTTTGAAGACTAAGCAAAATGAAGCAATTTAACATGAGAAAGCAACTCCTTGGAAACAAGAGTAATAATACATTTTAAGAAGCATCTGTTGCATATTCTAGAATAATTGCTATATGCATGCCCTTAGTCATATTATACTTTGCCTTAAATATTGATTAGAGCCACGTTGCAAATCCTAATGTCTTCTAAATTATTGTTTCAGTTGAGCTCTTTTGAATATTTACCAAAATTGTGCCATTAGAGATGCCGCTAGCTTTTTTATTCCATTTCTAATTTATCCTTGTGTGATTTTAGGAAGAACTCTGGTTCTTTCAGTTGCTCTGCTATTTTTCAGCCTCATCTCTTGCGTTGCTCAGTTGGGATTGGGCAGCTCAATAGTCTTAAACCAAGTGTTCAAGTAGAATGGAGTTATGGGTTTTCCGGAGGAAAGCCACAGAGGTAACAGACATCCTCGTCACATCATATCAGGTTACATGCTACCAATTTGATTTATCATTGTCGATATTGATCTAGATCACCCAATCAAGGCATGTTTGCCAGCTTTTTCCACTGCGAAGTTACTCTTTCACCCACTCTCCCCTTTCCATGCTGTGCTTTATGGAAGGAAATCTCTGTATACAGCCCCACGTAAGGAACAGAGTTACCTTCCTCTGCTTGAGGTGGAGTGCATACATAAATTATTTGGAATCCTTCAACACAACAGATCTGTGTCCCTTCTCCATTAATTATGTATTTATTCAGTCATTTATTTATGTTAGTATGGACTCATGGATATTTATTTTATGCTTTGTGTTATAATCCGATACTAGTTTATTTTAGTGCTCAAATGATTCTAGCTCTGACGGCTGGGAGCTTTTGCCATTGGCTCTTGTGTATTGACATGCCCCATCATTATGAGATTTTTTTAAAGCACTTTCTTACTTTCTGATACTATAAGATATTGCAAATCCATCTTCTGTATTTCCTTCACTAGTCCTAGAACCAGCCATGTTTTCAAGGAGCCTGGATTTGTTTTATTACAGAATGGTTTAGAAACCAAAGATCTGAGCACTAGGTGTGCCAGTGGGGTATTGTTTCTTTTAGGCCATCTCAGCTGACAGAGCAAAAAATATATATTTTTATATAACAACCCGTGTATATATTCCTATGTATAAATATTTCTGTATTTAAACCCTGTGTCCTTGTTAAGCTAAACATGAGTTTATACTGATGTCTCCAACTCTAATCCATCACCGCATGGATCATTCTAGACGGCCCCCCTTCTTATCAGTCCTCTCGCATTCCAACAGTGAGAAACCTGGCTCCCACCATCTGCCATTCGTCTCTCTAACTGTTCAATTCCAGTGCAGATGTATAACAGTATCAGAATTAACTCATATTCTTGTGTGACAAACTTTATCAGCTAGAATACAGTGCTTACATACAGGGTTTTTTTTTTGCCCTTATCCTTACAGTCTCTGCTTATTTCCAAAGTTGCTTAGGTCAGCAACTTACCCCCGACCACTTCATTGAGGTTATTTCATGTACTTGTAATACAGTTACTTTTTCACAACCTGTGTTTCCTGCTGTGATCCCTTGGTCCCCTTCATAATTAAAAAAAAATTGTCTTTATTCAATTTAATACTTTAAGGACTGTATGGCTTATCAAAATACTGCTAATTTCCTGCACATTTTTATCCTGCGTTTGTAGGTCTTTTTGCAAAAATGCATAAGCATTTTAAAACTTCTTTACCTGAAAAGTTGAGTGCAAAGTGTATGCTCTGTATTAATCAGTGTTCTTAGTTGTAGGCTAGAGAATCCACTCTAGGTAGCTAGAGTTATAATAATAATAATAATAATAGTAATATAGAACAGTAACAACAATAATGTAATCACTAACATGAATGTGTTTACCATGTGCCAGGCTGCATTCTACATGTTTTACACCTATTAATTCCTTTATACCAAACAACAACCCTGTAAGATCGTTATCTACTTGCTCCATTTTTCAGATAAGGAAACTGATGCATAAAGCCGCTAGGTAACTTGCCTGAGATCACACAATTAGCAAGTGGTAGATCTGGGATTGGAACCCAGGCTGCTTTCTCTCACCCCCTGAGTCATTGGAAGGGCCAGAGAGAGAACTGGATGCTGCCCCAGGTAATTCCTGGCAATACCCTGCAGGAGTGGCACGAGGAAGGAGCTGCTGCTGCTGACCTCAGGACCACGCTGTCCCAGCCGTGGTTGGAGAGTGGCCTCTGCGGCTGCCGCCCCTAGAACCAATCATAGAATCATGTGGCTTCTGCCGCCACCCTAGGCCGCAACATAGAAGTTTCATACCTGCCATGTCCCCGTTCCCAAATCAAAGGCTCCTGCAGGTGGGCCTGATGAGAGGACCTGAAATCACAGGTCAGAATGTTAGTGTACAGAAGGCTGAGCCTTGCATTTATTGTGTTAGGGCCATCATGTTCTGTGTGCTATTCAAAGGGGAGTAATTATAATTTTTTTTGTAATCAGCCAAGCATCAAGAATATGAAACCTAATGTGCTTTTTTTTTTTTTAAATTAAGACTTTGCTCTTTTTTACAGTGGTTTAAGGTTCACAGAAAAATTGAGGGGAAGGTACAGAGATTTCTCATATAACCTGCCCCCACACAGGCATAGCTTCCCCCGTTGTCAACTTCCCCACCGGAGTGGTAGAGTTTTTACAATTGATGAACCCACATCGATATATCCTAATTACCCAAACTCTATAGTTTACGTTATAGTTAGCTCTTGGTGTGGTACATTCTATGGTTTTGGATAAATGTTTAATACATGTATCTATCATTATGGATTCATGCAGGGTGTTTTCACTGCCCTAAATATCCCCGTGCTGTGCTTATTTACCCCTCTGTTACCCAAACCCCTGGAAACCACTAATCCTTTTACTATTTCCATAATTTTGCCTTTTTCAGAACGTCATATAGATGGAATCATACAGTATACAGCATTTCCAGATTGGCCTCTTTCGCTTAGTAATATGCGTTTAAAGTTCCTCCATGTCCTTTCATGGTTTAATAGCTCATTTCTTTTTAGTGCTGAATAATATTTCATTGTCTGGATGGACCATAGTTTATTCACCTGCTGAAGGACATTTTGTTGCTTCCAAGTTTTGGCAATTATGAATAAAGCTGCTATAAACATCTATGTGTAGGTTGTTGTGTGGACATAAGTTTTCCACTCCTTTGGGTAAATACGAAGGAGCATAACTGCTAGATTGTATGGTAAGAGTGTATTTAGTTTTGTCAGAAACCATCAAATTGTTTTCCAAAGTGGCTGTACCATTTTGCGTTTTCCACGAGCAATTTATGAGAATGCCTGTTGTTCCACATCCTCCTCAGCTTTTGGCTTGTCTGTGTTCTGAATTTTGTCAATTCTAATAGATGTGTGGTGGCGTTTCACTGTTGCTTTAATTTGCATTTCCCTGATGAGATGAGATGGAATATCTTTTCATATTTTATTTGCCATCTGTATATCTTCTTTGGTGAGGTGTCTGTTAAGGTATTTTGCTCATTTGTAAATTAGATTGTTAGTTTTCTTAAAGTTGTTTTAAGGGTTCTTTATATCTTTTGGACATCAGTCCTTTTTCAGATGTGTTTCTTGCAAATATTTTCTCCAAATCTGATGCTTGTATTCTCATTCTTTCGAAATTGTCTTTCATGGAGCAGAAGCTCTTAATTTTAATGAGTACAGCTTATCAATTATTTCTTTCATGAATTGTGCTTTGATGTTATATCAAAAAGCATCACCACAACCAAGGTTTGTTCCTATTTTATCATCTAGGAGTTTTATAGTTTTGCTTTTTATATTCAGGTTTATGATCCACTTTAATTTAAATTTTGGCAACAGTGTAAGGTATGTGTCTAGATTCATTTTTTGGTGTGTTGATGTCCAGTTGCTCAAGCACCATATGTCAAAAAGACTATCTTTGCTCCACGCTATTGCTTTTTTTTTTTTTTTTGTCAAAGATCAATTGACTGTATTTTTGTGGGTCTATTTCTGGACTCTATTCTGTTCCATTGATTTATTTGTCCATTCTTTCACCAATGCAACTCTGTCTCAATTCATCACTAGAGTAATATATTAAACACTAAAATAATCACTAAATATATTAAACACTAAAATAATCACCCTAGCTTCGTAGTAAGTCTTAAAGTCAGTTCTCCAATTTTGTTCTTCTCCTTAATTTTCATGTTGGCTGTTCTGGGTCTATTGCCTCTGCATATAAACTTTAGAATCAGTTTGTCACGATTCACAAAATAACTCACCATGGTTTTGATTGGGATTGCATTGAATATATAGATCAAGTGGGAAAGAAGTGACAACTTAACAATATTGACTCTTCCTATCCATGAACATGGAATATCTTGCCATTTATTTAGTTATTCTTTGATTTTGTTCATCAGAGTTTGTAGTTTTCCTCGTTTTGATCTTGTACATTTTTTTGTTAGATTTATACCTAAGTATTTTATTTTGGGGATGGTAATGTAAATGGTATTGTTGCTTTTAAAAACAGAATGTTTTTAATTCTTATAATACCCCTAGTTCTATATGGGGAAACAGAGGCACGTAGACCTTTTCCAAGGTCACACAGCCACTGAGTAGAGAAGCCAGGTTTTGTACCCACAGGGTCGGTTATAAGAATTTGAGCTTTTAACAAGTCAGCAATCCTGTCTCACTAGAACTCTTTTCCAGAAAGTAAGGTAACATAAAATGATGTCATAGAGGAGAATTGTTATTTTTTCTGTTATATTTCTTCCTGGTAGATTAGTTATTTCAGCTGAGTCCTGTCTCTCAAACTTGTAAGCCCACAGACAACCTCCTAGACTCAGCACCACCCCAGGCCTGGGTGTGACACACTCCAAACTCGAAAGTGTGGCTAAGCTCCCTGAGGACAGACAGCAATCATGGAGGAGACCTCTTATACCATCTTGGCCATAGTGGCTTCTGTTACTACAGCCCTGGTCACCTGCTATGAAGCATTTTAAAACATTTGAAGTGCATTAAAACTGTAAAACGTTATTACCACTAGCAATAATTTGCAGGGGGGCAGGGCGAGATGGTGTTTCCTTATTACTTTTGGCTCCCCCTGTAGTATTTGCACATTTGCATCCAGTAGGTCCTCAATCACTTTTTAATACATGAGGGAATGAAAAAAAAATGAATTCATGAAGTGAGGCTGCAGCCTGCTGCAGGCTGTAATTTGCCTGAGGCCTCTCTTGGCCAATCTTGAGTCTGCTTCCTGGGAGACATAGATGAGGCTGCTGCAGAATCAATAAATGGAGAAGGAAGTAAGTGGTCTCATGAGATTGGCTGTCCCTCAGTCCCTGTGTGAGGTTTAGAATTCTGCTGGGAGTCAGAGGTTACTCAATTGTCCATATGTGAATTATTCACATTGTGGCCCAACCTCATGTTACTTGGCTACTTTTGCACTGTCTTCATCCCTTCAGCTGTTATGTGCCTGGGGGACATTAACCAATCTTCATATTGATCTCAGTGAAGTGCAGTGAGGAAGGAAATTTGCTGGCTGCAAAACTTACAAAAGGCGTTATTAAGTAGTCAACTATAAATGAATTTTGGGTTATCCTGTTTTAGCTTATCTGTGCCACTGCACACCGCGAGTCCTCTCCCCTGCACGAATAACCTGCAAGGTGGAGGGGTTTTGTTTAGTGAACTCTTATGCAAAGCACATTTTATAAAGTGACCCTCATCTGTCGGACTCTGCTCTCTCCTCCTTTCACATTTCAACCTTCTTCATTCCCTTCCAACGCGAAGGGGAGGATTCTTCAGTGTGTGGCACAGGTGATAGAGTCTCACTTCAAGAACAGGGCCAAATTAAAACTTTTACAGACCGTGTACCTTAAAATATACTCTATGGTTGATTATATTAATAGTCCCAAGTATTTGCTCCCTGCTTCCCTATGCAAGGATATATATGCCCACCCATGGCCACAAGACTGGTTGTCATCTTGTGGGAGCTGCTGACTCCTCTCCCTTGCTTGGCCATGTGACACACTTTGGCCAATGGAATGTGAGCCGAGTGCCATATGCCTGTGTAAACAGAAGTCCTCAGAGGTACCGTAGATTCCACTAGTTCTCTTGACCTTTTCCCTCTTCCGTAAGTATGGCATACCCCAAATAGGGGCTGCTCCTTCAGCCTCGGTCCCAGAAACAGAAGACATGGGAGCAGGAGCCACAGCAGGTGACCTGTAGCTGCCAACAATGTATACGAGCAAGACATAAATGTGTGTTGTAATGAGCCACTGGAATTTTAGGGTTCTTATATTAGAGGTTAGATTCCCATTTGCCACCATGATTACTTTGATCGTTTATTGGGAATCATCAATTTATTTCCAAATTTGTTTCCTCGTTTTGTGCTGGTTTCCTGGGTGGGGTATTCTAAGCATGAACTCAGACTCCCTCTTTAGTAGACTTGAAGAAACTATGTTTAGGTGGACAAAAGGCACCCTGCCTGGGAAGTCAGGGCACCCAGTGACTTATGTATTGATCAGCTCTGTGTGATTTTTGGCAAGTAACAAATCCTGTGACTCAGATGCTTTGTCTTTAAAAGTAGCTTAGACCAAATAACTTAAGATTTGATTCAACTATAAAATGTATAAAGTTTGGGAAAACAAATAATTAGTACCCCACTTTCCTACTCATGTTTGGAACTTGTAATAGAACCAAACTCTAGAATTATAGATGATGGCCATGAAAACAGATTTTATTGTGATAAAAGCGCTGCAGAATGACATGACTCAGCCTGGAGCTCAAGGACCTGCTAACCCTCCTCTGAATCCAGCTTTCCTCCCCAAACTGTGGGCCTGCTCCTGCCACATGCCAGAGCAAGAGAGAATGTGTGCTGCGAGTGGATGTGGCAGATGCCCACGGCGGAGCGTGGAGGGGACTCAGCCCAGGGCGGCCATCGCTGTTTCCAAACTTCCCAATCAGTTATGTCACCCTTTCCCACTCTCTGCTGGGGACAGTGAGTTAGTGTGGACTGAGGCAGGGGTGCTACTCTTGGGGGGGGGTTCTCTTCACTTGGGAACATGCATTCTTGGGAGAAAATTCTATGAGTCTGTGATTCTAAAGCAGGTACAGAGCAGTGAAAAGAACACATATCATGAAGTTCTGTGCTTTCAGCCTGGATGGTCACTGACCTCTGCAATCCCAGATTCAGCTCCCGCGGGCTCAGTTTTCTCAAACCTGCACTAACCCACCAGACAGCGCTGTTCTGTGAATCCAATGAGATAATATGTGTGAAATGTGTTGAAAATTATGAAGCACTATTGTTACAATTATAAAGTAAGACAAGGTTGAAGCGGAAAGCACATACTATTGAATTGTGGAAATTTGAGATTGTATAATATGTCTAGCCCCAATTTTAGCTTTACTAATAAGAAAACTGCATCAGGGCCTTGAGGCAGCTTTCTGAAGGTCACACTCCACTTTCTGGACCCCCCCGCAGCCCCCCCAATCCAGGGATTTTAACCGAGCCATCATGTAAATGCTTCCTGAGGCATACTTATTCCTGGAAACCAAGAACTACCCATTTTATAGAAATTCTATCTTGTTCAAGCTTCCCTATCAGCCTGAGACAGAGCCTACTATAATTCCATGAGCTGTCATCCTTCTTCCCTTGGACAGGGGGCGCAGTGTCCCTGCGGCTGCTCCCTTCCTCCTCAGTGATGTGGGGGAAGATACATTCGGCTAGAAGGCTCTGCCGAGGAGAGGCCAGCTGCAGGGCAGCCTCCCGGCTCCTCTAGGCTCCACCTTCACGCAGCTCCTCCACTGCTCTTGGCACCGCTACCAATTTAGTGTTTCCCAAGTGTGTTCCTCAGGTTGTCAGTTTGCCAATACAGCCCATACTCAGAGTCTCTGTGTCTGTATCAGTTAGGGGGAACAGTGATATGCAACCCCCCTCCAGGAGAGTGACAATGTTCATCAACATATCAAAAACCTCAATAGTCCCACAGCAGACAGAGGTTGTTTATTATGTACTGTTATTTAACCCGGAATTCCCGAAATGTATTTAGCATTGAAACACTTTTTTTTTTTCAAGGACCAGCTGTCAACATCCTGGTTTCTTGTGGTGAACTATGCTAACCTTCAAACCCCACCCCCACTTCACCCCAAATATGGAGGTCTGAGGCGACTTCTCAACTTTGGCTTTGCATGAGAACCACTTGGGAAGCTTTTAATACTCCCGATACTTAGGCTGCCCCCCAACCAATGAAGTGTGCATCTCTGGGGGTGGGTCCCAGACATCAGTACTTTGAAAAGCTCCCCACCCAAGTGGTTCTAATGGAATGCCAAGGCTGAGACCCACTGGGTTAGAGGAAATCACTTTGGCAATGACATTCATTGCCATGACCTGCCGAGGTCAGGTGAGTGAGTCTTTCACATAATACAGCCAGGCTTATTATTTCACAAGACATAGGAAGCATGGAAAGTTTTCACGTTAAATGGAAACGTCTACTGAAAGAGAAACTATTAGCTGCAAACGCTTACATGGCACATAAGCACGAATTCCAAAGGGGAATTTTAGCCTGAACATCGGGACTGTGACTAAACCCCAGTGCCTGCTGCAGGCCTGCTTCCTGAAATTCTGAAGAATTATGCAAATGAGCCCCCAAGGCTTTCTTTGAGCATCTCAGAGTTCCCCCAGGCAAGTATGTAAATGAGACCGAAATAGTGACCCCAGTGTACAAATAAAAAGTCCACATTAGCTTTATTTATTCTGCTTTTCTCTGCCCGCCCGTCTCCCCACCTAGACAAGACATGCTTAGTTTTATGCATCAAATAACTATAATGATGCTCAGTTAGGCAGCTGCTAGTTAAGAACCATGTGACGTTATTGTTCCCTACACTATATTATACACAAAAAACATATGTCTGTGGGCTTTGAGAGCAAGCCGGAGGCCTGAAGGGGATAGCCTCAAATGGAGGAGGCAGAATGGATAACCTGCACCCTCACTCATCATAGAATTCCTAATTTGTTGTTTGTTATTCAGGATGCTCCACCTTTCAGATGCAATTGAAAGCAGACAACCTGAAATCAAAACAAAGGAACAACTGAAGGGTGTATCCCTTGCCTTTTCTAGTGTGTGGAATTGATCCTCTGTATCAGTACCCCATAAACCTCCAAGATAAATGAGAGGGAAGGAGGTGGTGATGCCAGGCTGATTTACATATTTGCAGCCACCTTGCTACTGGTCCAGAGCTGCTCTTGAAGGAGCTTCCATCAGTATTCTTGGTCCTTCATACATACAGGGACCTACAATAATACCTATAGAGAGTCCAGCTATTCACCAGGCATTCTATAAGGCACTGTGCAGACATATCCCATTCAATCTTCGCAATATTAGTGACGGAAGTATCAATAGCTCCATTTTCCAGCAGAAGCAGCAGTGGTGTAGAGAAGTTGAGTAACTTACTCAAGAGTCTAGCTACTGAGCTGCAGAAACTGGACTTGGCATCCCATGAACTTCAGGCCACTTGCTGCTGTCCCTGTGCTCAGTAGCCTTTAGTGTGTTTCCACATTCCATCATGTGTTTTCATCTTCCCAGTTGCCTCCAGGTTTCTTCAGCTGCCCTGGCCTCTCCTAGAATCCCCCAAACTCCACTTCCTATCTCAGTGCCTCTTCTTCCTCTCCGCGGGCTGTCCTTATGAACTGGAAACGTAAGAGTGCTGATGTTTCCCCATAGGGATGTCTCATTACTGGTGGTGAGTAGTAACATAGACAGTGACCTGTGAGATAAGGTCTTAGAAGGCGTGCCTGGGGAAGGAATGCAGAGCCCAGAATCACCTTGGGCCGAGAATCTTGTCCTCCTTGTACAGAAGAGGGAGAAAAAAAAAGATGGAATAAATACAGAAAAATTTGTTGGGAAATGAGAAGAAAGAAATTGGAAAGGTCAGTGCCTCATGGCTTCTATATTCTTTGGGTATTTGGAAGCACTGTTTCATGTGGTATCTCCTCTGAGGTCTCATTTTATTTGAATATCTGTCCTTAACCTGGACCAGTGTTTTGAGCAAGACCACGTTTTGAGGGCTCCTTCCTACACTTTGCGGGAGGGAGGCCCTGGCTGGGAGTTCTGAGTTCTGCTATTCGGTGGATTAAATACTTATACCCTCTGAGGGGAGAGGCCAGTCAGCTTCCCTAAGCAAATCTATAAGAGACTTAGAGGAGTTTTATTTAAATAGATCATACTCATCTACAACAAATATACCTTACGCTATCAGAAAGACAGTGTTTCCAGATGATTAAATGACTTGTCTATTAAGAACTAACTTAAAAAAAAAATCAACCTTTTTGAATAAAATATTTCTAAAATGCATTGAACACTTTCTCTTGAACATAAATGAACATTTTCCTGGTCTACTTATGGACCCAAATTCTCGTTGTATCCATTAAAACCCCACTGGGCTGTGATGCTGGGAGGATCTCTGGGGTATTAAAGTTTCAGGGCTGCCGAGTCTTCCATTAAATGGCTCAGGGATACACAGTATTATCTGGCTCTGTGTTGGCTTTTTGTAGTTTTTCTATCTCTTCCCCACGGTCATGCTCTGTGTAGTGTGTAAATGTGTCTGTATGTGTGCATAGATAGGAAAATCTATATAATGCATGTTGCTATGAATTTTAATGACAAATTATTATGATTATAATACGTGTTGTTTTTCTCAAAATTGTAATGAGCTCCATGGCTTCCCTTCCTTACCTTTCTTTAAGCAGATACAATGATAGATACAATCTGAAAGATCGTTTACAGATGCCTTGGTGACTGTGCAACTTTTTAATTGCTTTTCTTTTGGTACCAACAAGTGGAGGCTGCCATCTTTTTATTTTTATTTATTTATTTATTTATTTTGCATAACTCCAGGGCTTCATGCCAGTAATTGATTTTGTAATCAGTCCTTCTGGTAGCACTTTAAATTAATGTTCTAACATATGGATTTAATTGGAATTTAATAAGACAGTTAGTGCATAATAAGTAAAAAAACCCACGTGATACTAAAAACATATTTACTAAAGATTAACCACCATAGAGATACAAATCTATTATGCAGAAACCCCAATAAATATTTTTAGAATGTTAAATTATATGTAAACATTTTGTATTGCTTCAAGTAAACCCAGATCTTCAGCTTCATTTGTTATTCTCTCTTCTAAGTAAACATAGCTGTTTACTACAACTAAATTCATTTTCATCTTATACAATTGGTTCAGCAAAATTTGGCGTCAGGGAAAAAAATTCCTCAACTTTAATGTAAAGCATACTTTCTCATTTAGTAAGTCTGGGGTGGGACCTGAGAATTTGCATTTCTAACAAGTTTTTGGGTGATGCTACTGGTCTGGGGACTATAGTGAGAAGCACTAATTTCAAGCACTGCTTTGTTTTAAGATTAAAGGAAGACTAGACTTCTCCGCCCTAATTTAATGTCTGGTCTTAGCTAAAATCTGCAGGAACAGGTTAAAGAAGGCTGTATATTCTTTGTCACTGTCCCCATTGACAGGTGGGTTATGTCTCCTTTCCTTTAATCTGGACTAGTTCTGTGATTGCTTAATCAATAGAATGCAGAGGAAGTGATGTTTAATATGACTGGCGGCTTCTACTTCCTTCCTCCTGGGCCTGGCTGCCATGTTAAGGGTTAGCCTAAGCTGAGAGCTACACAGGGAGAAGAGCTGAAGCCACTGGCTAAGAGCCTTGGCTGAGCTCCCAACCTGTCAGCCATGTAAGTGAGCCATCTTGAAAGTGGAGCTGCCTCAGTTTATACAGCCTGGAGCAGAATCAAGCCATCCCCGCTGAGCCCAGCCCAAACTGTAAAACCAGAGTAAATAACGTTGTTTCAAACTGCTTTGAGATGGTTTATTTTATAATAGATAACCCAAATTTACCTGCCTATACGTTGATGAGGGCCCAGCACTCTTGCAAGATAAATGAGGCATAGATTTTGACTTTCCCCTTCAGAGTATGTGTTGTAACATCTAAAGAACATACAGTAAGTAGTTCCCCCTTGCCTACAGCTTCACTTTCCATGGTTTCTGTTACCTCCGGTCAACCGCAGTCCAAAAATAATAAATGAAAAATTCCAGAAACAAAAAATTCATAAATTTTAAATTGTACTTCGTTCTGAGTTGTGTGATGAAATCTCTTGGCTGTCTTATCCTGGATGTGAATCATCCCTTTGTCCGGCATCTCCATGCTGGAGACCCTCCCTGCCCATTAGTCACTCAGTAGCCCTCTCGGCGATCAGATCGACTGTCAGGGTATCGTAGTGCTTGTGTTCCAGTCATCCTTCTTTGACTTCATAATGGCCCCAAAGTGCAGCCATAGTGATGTTGGCAATTTGGATATGCCACAGAGAAGCCGTAAAATGCTTCCTTTAAGTGCAAAGATATGTATGTATAGGAAAAAACAGTGTAAATAGGGATTGCTACTACCTGTAGTTTCAGGCATCTATGGAGGCCTTACAACATATCCCCATGTGGATAAAGGGGAGCTACTATATCCAACAAATAAGTCGTGAATGGGCAAAGGTTTATTTCAGAATTTTATTTTTCAATTTTGCGAGTCCCCTTGGACAGAGTTTGACTTTATGTGGTGGCAAAATAAGTAACTGTCAACAAGATCATCATTTCAGGGTGTTGGAAAAGGCCTTCCTTCCGTTAACATATGATGCCATGGGGGTCACGGATACCTGCATTTCCATAATCCTAGCTCAGTTCCTTTGCCTGAACAAATGAAGCTTTGCTGTTAAAATGCAAAGAACAATGATTGATTTACCACCTTAATGCTTAGCGGCTGTTCCCAGCTTAAAATCAGAGCTCTGTTCTTCCCTAAGAGTGGGTAAGTTCAGTTTCTTCAAGGCAGGCAGGTGTGGTCTCTCATTACCATAATTAAGAGCCTTGCATATATTTATATGAATTTTGCTTATCTATCTATCTATCTATCTATCTATCTATCTATCTATCTATCTATCTATCTATTAGCTGAGCCATCCTGCCACCCATTGGCAGCTCAACGGCAGCTCAGCTCGGGCCGGAATCGAACTGGCAACCTTATTGCCCAGGGCTTGCACTCTTGAGCGAGCTCTTAACCAACTGAGCCACTTGCCTGGCCCTGAATTTTTCTATTTTAGTAGAAGCAAAGTCACTGTTTTCATACCTGTAGCTGACTGTACAGATTTACTCATTGGATAAAGGTCATACTTGGAAGATTTACACTATTGGTCATGAAACTTACATTCAAATTTTAAGGTGCATGCCCATAAACTCTCTACTTTGCAATTAACACGTAAGTACAGTGTACAGTTTATTCAACCCCCATAATTTGCTCAAATATATAACAGAGTATCAGTTTCAATGTGGTTTTAGACATCTAATTCAGGCAAATAAATATATTGTTGTGCTTTGTAATATCTTCCCACTATATTTTCATTACAACCACTGGAAAGCAAAGCAGCATTCTTATAATAAGGAATGTTCAACTCAGTTTAAGAAGTTATTGCCCAGAATCCCTATTGTGTATAAGACAGTCTGCTGTGCACTGCAGGGGACTGAACAATCCCGATCTCAATGAAGTCAAGTTGGTGTAATAAAACCAGAATAAAAATGATTTCAATCTTAGACTCCTGGCAGCATAAGAAATGAAGTACAAAGTATTATAGGTTTTCAAGAAAAAAACGGCTAACATCTAGTTGGGGAGACAGTGAAGCCTTTGGAAAGGATTCAGTGTATGCATAATAATAAAAGCAAGATTCCTTACCCTAATATAGCAGCTTATACCTTATGAAACAATTTTGCATGTATTATCTCACTTGACTCTTGCAATATGTAGAGCAGTGATTCTCAGATTATGTTTCCCAGACCAGCAGCCTCAGCATCTCCTGGGCTGCTTGTTGGAAATGCAAATTCTCAGGGCCCATTTCAGACCAACTGAATCGGAAACCGAGGGGGTGGGACCCATCCTAATGCATGATAAAATTTGGGAACCACTGATGTAGGCTTCTTTTAATTTTACAATGTTCTTTTGCTTTCACAGAAGATTATGAGTTGCTGACTTTGGATTTTCCCAAGTTTCTAGAACTGTACCAGGAAACCTAATTCCAAAGCTATTTCAGATTGAACGTCTAACTTTCTTTTAAGTTACATTATGAAGAAAGCGTAGCATTTTCACAGGTAAAGATGGTTGAGTATAGAGGGTTGTTTAGGAGGCTGGAGTTATTTCAACTGGATAGAAAAGTATCTTTGAGGTTTTGAAAGGAGTATTGGGGAAAACTTTGGCTTTAGAAGTATGTCCTTGGATGTTTATTTTGTTCTCCGTTTGTTATTTAATAAATACATTAAAAAATCATGTCATAATTCCTTGATTTCCTTCAATTGTTTGAGTCTTCGCAGGCCTTATAATTTTTGTTTGTTTGTTTGTTTTTTGCTGTGTCACTTTGAGAGTAATCCTTAAGAACCAGGGATTAACCCTATTTCTTTCTTTAATTCAGAGGAGGACATATTTTTTATTTGTAAGTTACTCATAATAAAGGATTAGAAGCTCTTGATAAACTTCAACATATGCAGGAATTTTATGCATTTGGTCTGCAGTAAGTGGAAATCAGACTGAGGCAGGGATCTCCAATGCCCACTGGAGATATTCCACTGCCTCTTACTGCATCTAGAACATGGAGGCTCTTCTGGGTTATTCTGAGGATTGGCCCAAGTTCTCACCTTGAGGTTTCGATAACTTAGACAAAGATTCTTCAAGGTAGAGCCTTTAAAAAAGGAAATTCACCCTTAGTCACTTCACCAGAGCCCTGTTCATAGGGGATAAAATGTGTCCTGATTTGTTTTCAACCTGACAACTGCATATTGGTCTTGACGTTTATAAACCATTTTAATAAAATTTTAAAACTTGCTTTATTTTGTTCACTTTTTTTACATGTAGTGAAGTTAACTTCTTGTGGCATACAGTTACAGATGTTTTGACAAATGCATATAGTTACACAACCACCTTTATAATCAAGATACAGAACTGTTTCATCACCTCAAATATCCCTTCACACTGTTTCTTTGTAGTCAACCCTGTGTGCCATCCCCAGCCCCTGGAACCAGGATCTGTTTCTTTCTTCCTATAATTTTTCCTACTCAAGATAGCCTTGTAAATGAAATCATGTAGAATGTAGCCTTTGAATCTGGCTTCTTCCATTCACATAATGCATTTGAAATTTATCCATGTTGCTATGTGATCCATAGTTTGTCTCTTTTTTATTGTGAGTGGTATTCCAGTGTATGAATGTACCAAAGTTTATCAACTCATCAATGATTGGACATCGGGTTATTTCAGTTTTGGGCGATTATACAGTGTTTTTTTTTGTGTGTACAGTTTCTGTGTGAACGTAAGTTTTCATTATTCTTAGGTAAATACCTAAAAGTGAGATTAGTGGGTCATATGGTAAGTGTATGCTTAACTTTGTAAGAAACTGCTAATTTTCCAAAGAGGCTGTACCATTTTGCGTTCCCACCAGCAATGTATGAGAACTTCTAATGCACACATCCTTGCCAGCATTTGGTATTGTCTTTAAATTTTCTTTCTTTCTTTTTTTTTTTTGTAGAGGGCAGTGTCACTGGCCCTCACATGTGGGATCCAAACCGGGGCCCTCTGGCATCCCAAGCCAGCTCTTAACCACCATGCCTCTCGGCCGGCCCTAAATTTTCTTTTTAAATGCAGCTATTTTAATAAACATATGGTGGTATCTCACTATAGTTTTGATTTGCGTTTCTCTAATTACTAATGATGCTGAGTGTGTATTCATGTACTTAATTGTTATTTGTATATCTTTTTTTGTGTGAAGTATCTGTTCAAATTCTTTGCCCAATTTTCATTGGGCTTTCTATTTTCTTATTGAGTTTCGACAGGTCTTTATGTATTCTGGATATGTATCCTTTTTTAGAGATGTGTTTTGCAAATAATTTTAGCAGATACTTGAAGGATCTACTTTCTCTTTGCTTTATGCTAGAGATACAAACCTCACGGTCTAGTCCTGAGTTGCAGTCTATTGTATCACCTGGGCCATGTCTGCATCATGCGATGGTTTCCAAGAAGCCAGTTATCTCCCAGAGATCCTATAGAAATGAATTTGCATTCAGGTTGAAGCCAGGAATACAAAAGTCTAGAAATATTAAGCCATGTGGTTGCAGGAGACTGAGGAAATAGAAAGGCTGGAACTAAGGGGGTAGAGCTACATATGCCTGAGCATATAAGAAGTGGTTTGATATCATCCATTTGTGGGTCACCTCTTATATCTTACAAATACCATTGATAAAACGGGTAGAATTTCTCACTTGGGGTTATTCATAATGGTATAAGAACAACTACATTTGTATATATACCAGTGACTATATTAACTTTCTAATACTTTTATTGCATAAAAAATATTTTGAGCATTAATTATCTTTTTTTTGGAGGGAGGTCTATTGTCTTTAGTTACTGATAATTTAGGAAGTTACATTTTTAATAATGCTAGGGCCTGAATCTCACCATCTTTACACATTTGTAAATATACTGATGTGGGGTGAAATTGAACAATGAGCAGTGGTTTCCTCGTGAAGAATAAACGCTCCATTTTTTATATAATTTGGATTTACAGCTACTTAAATAGTGTTCAATCAGATCTGGCCTTGGAAATAACTGGAGTAAGGCTGCAAAGTATTGCTATCAGTAGCTTCTGTAAGCCACAAGCCTCAATTCTTGAAAGGTTTTCCATTGGTCCTTCCTCAAGTTAGTTGTACTGATACTTTTAACTCATCCAATAGCCAATTCCCACCAAGAGTGGCTCTAAAAACGCAATGCATATGGCGCCACCTGCTGGTCGTTTCTGCCCTATGCCTGGGTGTACTCCCTGGGTTCCATCATGTTGCTTCAATGGAGTCTTTAACCCAGTCTTTGTCATGTTTATATGATTGGACTCTTTCTTGTGTGTTTCTTGGACCAGACTCTTGCCCTCAACTGAAGCTAGATGGAGACTGAACATGCTGTGTGGCTCTGTCCAGCCCCCCTCCCAGGGCTAGTCCTTGTACCTTATGCCTTCAGTACCTGGCTTGGATTTTGTCATTTAGCCTCCACTCTGGGGCCTGCAGAAGGGTCTTTATTGAGAGTATGGGGCCCTCCCCTCATCTAACATCTGCCGCACTTAGGAGGTATGATCTATACGTGAGTGTTTGACCGATTTCTTTCTTCTCCATGGATCACAGGTATTGACTTTTTCTCTTTAAAGCTTTGCCAGAAGCAAACCACTTACCACTGAAACAAGAAGAGATTTATTACATTTAACCAAAAGGATAAAATGTTTCTCCAGGAATACTCTACATGTCAGCGAAAGTGCTGTCTCAGCCGAGTCAGCTCTCAGCGTCTCCCCAGACATGCCTTCTTCCAGCACCACTCAGTAACTGTGGGTCCGGCTTTCACCCTCCAGGACACGACCGCGAAAGGGCAGTCAGGCACGCACTCCTCTGCTGAGATGACCTCCTGCAACTTCCTCATGGAGGTCAGTTTTATGGTTTTTGCTGCCACTCAAACTGGCTTTTGACCATTTACTTATGGGTCAGTCTGAACAGATGATCCAAATATTCCTCAAATCATTAGAAAGCAAAGAGAGCGTGATAAGGTCAGATATTGGTTGTGTCTCAGACACCAGTTGCTAAACAAGTGAGATGATTCATGTCATACAAAGATCTGGACACTTCATCCCTTTAAAAAAAAAATCTCTTATTGAGATGCCTCCACATCTTCCTCTATGAGAACCACAATCATTTTTCTGTTTTCAAAAGCCGACTTAGTACCCTAACGGGTGTAGTGGATGTATCAGTTTAAGCATGCAGAAAGGAAAAATGCATGTGCGCATGTGTGTTACCTTGTTAGAAAGGGCCCGTGAAGTCTGCTAAAGGATCTTAATGCCTGCTCTTGTTACTATCTAGGGAATCATATTACCCTCTAGTCTTTGTTCACGTCCTCACTGGATGCAGCTGTTAGCTGAGTTTGAGCCCAGGTGGGCCCGATTCCTCTGCACACCCTGGTGTGACCCCCTCACTGGCCACGCCCACAGCAATAAGCTAGAGCTGGGTTGGCGTTGGTAGTCCTGCTGCTTTCCCGTCTTTTGCCATCAGCCTGTGTTACAAAGGTCTTGGCATACTTCACAAGTGCAGACAGAACCAGTTGAGTCATCATTTGGCATCAGGAAGGGGCACAGCCGTAATCCATTTGAGGGTCATCCATTTGAGTGTCTATTTTGGCATTCCTGGGATCACAGGTAACAAAGGTTATTTTGCAGCCAGGTTTCAGTTCATTTCCTTTTCCTTCATTGCTTCCTCCTCATCCCTCTCTCCTGGGAAAAGCATATTTTTGCGTTAGAGCCAAACAAACTTAAAATACCTGCAAACAACATTTTTTTTTCTTATTTAAAATGAAAATAGATTTAATGAAGCCCCTGGACAAGCTTAGCGACTCATTACTTTATCCAACAGAAAAATAACAAGGAGCAAAATGGCCCTGCTCTTTGGATACTAAAACGCTCATATTCGGGCATATTTGTGAAACAGGAACACAGACACAGCTTGCTGTGTTTTATTCTGAAATTAGGTCAAAGCTGGGTAGGGCAGTGGAAGCTTGGGGTCGCTGGAAACTCATCATTGTTCTACAGCAATGTCACCTGAATCTCTAGTTAAAATTTCCTACTTTGTCTCCTGAAGATTTTGGGGTAAAGATGAACGATCTGTATTTTTTTAAACCAGCGCCCTAGATGACTCTTAGGGTCTGTCAAATTAGGGAAACCAAGCTAGACTCTTACAGAGCCACAGTAGTGTCGACGTAGAAGGATCTGAGGGGGTCATCGCTTCCCCCTCATTTTGCAGACACAGCTGCTGGAGTGCAGGGGGCGCCTGGGCCCTGTTCAGGTCACCCTGCTTGATTGGTGGAGAAACCGTCCCCAGAACTAGGGTGTCCAAACTCCTGGCAAGGTATTTCCGCTTGACCACACTTCCTCTCTAAGTGTCACTGGGATGGACTCACGTGCCCGGTACCCTCCTGGAGACCAGAGGAGGACCAACAGCAATGTTTTACTCGGCGAGAACTTCCTTTCCAGTACTATCCCACAGGCAGTCAGAGGAGTGCTCTGCACCTAAACAGCACTGTCCCACCTGGGAGGGCACTGCACATGCCACCGGATTCATCTGCCATGCCGGCACCCAGAGTGAGGTGGTGGGGACAGTGTTAGGTCTTGCAGACATCTTTCTCCCGAGGGCTTCTGTCTTCTTTCTTTTTGTTCACATTGAGGCTCTTAGCCAAATTTAGGTTATGAGTCTGTTGGGCAAAAACTATAGCTGATTTTACATTCTGTACACCGCCAAGGATGGGTCCTCAGGATATGGGGAAAATGATACAAAATTAGCCTTTTCTAGTCTTTTGACATCTTAATGGTAGCTTTAACAGAGTTAAAACAGAAACGTTAGCAGGGTTAAGGTAAAAACATGTTCTTTGACAGAGGCTCTGGTATCTGCAAATTATTGCAAGGAATGATCTGCTATCTTCAATGAAGTAGTTCATTTACTTTAAGGACATGCGTGAAAATAGGGGAAAAGATTATTGCTATGGAAAAAAATCTGCTTATGTTTTTCAAATACGTGTATGTATTACAACATGGTGTAAGTATCAAGTAAGGGGGCTGTCCATTTATTTTTTAACAAATGAACCCAAGTTTCCATGCCCTCCAAAGATGTACTCTTCTAAATTAATTTGTGAGTCATATTTAAAATACAACCAAGCAAAAAACCTACCTCATTTTTGATTCCAGACTCTGCATGATCCTCCCCTTTATGACTCAAATTCCGGGTGACTTGTGAAGGGGACCCAAGAATCAGATTTGCCTGTAACATACGAGTTTAAAATACTTAAATGCATGTATTGGGGAAATAATACCGTTTCAGTCAGCTCAGGCTTCCGTAAGAAAATTCCGTAGACCGTGTGTGGCTCACACAACAGAAGTTTATTTCTCAAAGTTCTGGGAGCTGAGAAGTCCAAGATCAAGGCACTGGCAACTCTGGTGTTTGGTGAGAGCCCTCCTCCTGGTTTGCAGATGGCTGTCTTCTCATTGTATCCGCACATGGTGAAGAGAGGGATCATCTCATCTCTCTCATGTCTTTCTATAAGGGCACTAATCCCATTCATAAGGGTTCCACCCTTATGATCTGATCACTTCCCAAAGGCCCCATCTCCTCATATCACGTTGGGGATTAGAATTCAGCACATAAATTCTTTTTGAGGTTGGGGGGGGGGTCGCAAACATTCAGTCCATAGCAAATAACAATGCTGCCAACAGAAGACTCCTCTATAACAATGTAGGAAAGAAACGATTTATTACTAGGTAAGCATTCTGAGATTTACATGTATGTAAGGCAGCACCTAGGTGACTATGAAGTCTGGACAGAAATGCTCACACATTTATACAGTAAATGGAAGAAAGAATAATTAAAACATATCTCTATGAGAGGCAGACAAATACACCTCGTGATTGTCTCCTATGCTCCTCATGAGAGACTGTTGTGTTGATTTTGAACACATGTGCTTAGCTTTCCGAGAGTCAGAAGATTTGTGACCTTGCTTTGTAAAATCAAAAGTTCTGTGACCTCTTAGTTTTCAAGGAGCCATCTCCTAAAGAGGTGAGGGCAGGAAGTTAGCCACATCCCTCCACAAAGAAAATTCCATTTTACACTTATACTGTTCTAGCCAATTCCCTGAGAAATGCTCTAGCTGTGACTTGAGCAATGGCTGAATAATTGGAAGAACTCTGTTACCGGCTAGGGTGATTATTTTGAATAAAAACACTAATTTGATCTGTAAGCCTTGGTGTGTTTACTTAAAAAAATCAGTCTCAGTCACAGTTTGCATGTGGGCTGAATTGTTCATTGTGAAAGCTCATTTAAAAAGTCATTTTGCTGAGTCACTCATTCAGTGAAAACCTGAGGGAAGTAATTAAACAGTGGAGGTTGGAGACAGCGAGAGCAGAAAGACAGAAGTGAGGACTTGGCTTGAGGACGCCAGCAGGCACTGAGCTGTAGAGATACCTAGGAGTAAACTGAGTGGTCTCCAAGACAAGGGGGCGTCCAGACATGTCTTCAAGACTGAGGAAGTGTTATGCTTTAATGCTGTGACTTCATTACTTAACAGCTGAGTGTAAGCTGTGAAGTAAACTATCAAAGCTAAAGAAAACAGAAGAGGTAGAAGATTAGCCAGCAAAGAGTCAAAATTAAAGTTTTGTCCTAGGTATAAAGTGAATTGGGAAGCTGACTCGTTGTTATATGGATTATTGTTCTGTGATCTCTTCAGCTCTTTAAACCAGCTCTAGCCAGCAGAATTTTCTACGGTGATGGAGAGGTTTCATATCTGCCCTGCCCAGCATGGTAACTGTTCCCCACCCCCCACCACACACACACACACACACACACACACACACACACACACACACACACGTGGCTGTTGAACACCAAAAATGTGGGATTGTGACTAAGGCACTGAAGTTTTCATTTTACTTAGTTTTAATTAATTTGAATTCAAATAGCCACACGGGGCTCAGGGGCTACCATATTGGATAGCACTTTAGTAAAGAACTTAGTACTTCCATGGTACGTAGACAGTACATGTGCTGTTTTTTTTAAAAGTGAATTTTGCTAATTGGTTTCTTCTTTTACACAGCTGTATTGCCTATTGCCTACTGAGAACTTAGACAGTCTGAGTGTTTTAAACTTTTTTTTTTTCTTGTTCCCTATGTTGGGGGCATTACAGGCCATGTACTTACTCCAGGCTGGTCCCAGGCTGCCACTTCAGGACTCAATGGCACCCACCCTGACCAAGAGCTGTGAGAGCAGACACACTATAGCTGACAAAGAAATCAACGAGTCACCTTTGTCTTGGCCATTGCCTCTTGTGTCCTTTTCCGAGAAGACATCGGGTGAGTGAGAAATTGCAATCCTTGTGGCACGCTGGTACACAGCTTTCATTGTTGAAGCCAGCACATGTGCTGTGTGAACTGTCTTTTTAGGAACCACAGGTGGGCCAACACTAGAGGAGGACTTATCTTTTCAGATACAGTTCCTTACCTCACTACAAAAATGCCAGGCCTTTTCTCTGAATTTGTGAAATTAAAATCTCTTCCAGTACAGATATGTCCAGTACATATGTGTTCAGCATATATGTACAGGCTGAACGAAGGAGCAAAATAGACTTGCTTTGGTTTCAAATCCTGCTGGCTTTATTTATATTCCTCAAACCAACTAGAAGGACATTAAGGGATGCCGGGACACAATGTTTTCATTTTCTAAACAACTGTGTCTGAGAACCAGGGAAGGGAAGAGCCTTGTTCAAGGTCAGGGTTGGCTGTCTGGTCCTTACAGAGCCTGTACTTAGTTGATTAATTCTTGAGATTGATTTGTATTTGATTATATTTTATTAATCATTAAAAATCTTATCTATTAGATAAGGGGTAGAATATTTATCATAGTCGTCATAATCTCCTCCAGAAATTGGGAAATATTTTTTTGCTTTAAATTTTCTCAGGTTGTCCCTCCCCTCTAGTGTGCTCCTGCAATAGAAACAATTTGCTAGAACTCCTGCTTGGTGCCATTAGTTTAATTAGCATCAGAGTCTTGATCAAAAACCCTAGTGCCGGGACTCCTGGCCCAGTGATGGGAAATATATTCAGCTAATATGACTTGAGCAGCCCAGAGAGTCTACCCTTCCCAAAGGTGACTTGTCCTCCGTGAAACTCCTGAACCAGAAGGAAAGCCTCACCTCATCTGATGATTGTTGCTTGTTAGGACTGAGTTGAACTTTTTAGGGAATCCCACGACACTCTGCCAAAGCAAAGAGAGGCATGGGCAGTGAGAACTGATTCTGTAGGGATAGTCAGTCCCTCTGAACACTGTGTCTGATCTCAGCACAGTTGCTCTCTGCCCGCCACCTCAGTCAGTTTATGATCAACCTTAGCCTGACTTCTATGAGTGGATTTGTCCTCTAAGTCTGTTCATCCAGAAAAATTGCTGTTTCCTCTTCATTTTCCTGCCTTGTTCTTGGCCACGTCCCTGGGTTCACGCCCTGGTTTCGCCCTGTGCTCCCGACAAGTCCATCTTATACCCTGATCCAGTGTAGGGTCCTCTTATCTTTAGGCATTTCTCTGCCCTCCTGCCTACCTCTCTGGGGCCACCCTGGCAAGTTTGTCTCTGCCACAGAAAGCAGATTCTGATTTCCTGTCCTCAGTTCCAGTCCCAATAAGTATTTTTCAAATCCTTTCTGGGTAAAGAGGAAAGATGACTGCTCTGCAATGGGGCCTCTTTATCGTCCCTGTCCCAGCTGCTGGTCAGGAGGAGATAAGGCTAGACTGGGGACACTTTGGCACAGGCTCCTAGGGTCCTGGGAGCTTGACACAATATATTTTTGTTGAATAAATAGTAATGTTGATTCTTATTTGCATATATTCTCATACATTTCTACCCAAGCATTTTCATATGCATTGTTCTACTTGCCCCACTTGACCTCGAGTAAAGAAACTCCTAGGTCACAAGGCAAGGGAGGAGATAAAACAGAAATAATCAAGGTGTTTGTACTCACTGAGTTCAGAGACCTTTTCATACTGTAGTTCTGAAAACTTGTTACTTCTCCTGCTTTCCTTGATTCAGTTAATATCATCACAGTCTACCATATTGCCCAACTTAGAAATCTCTGACTCATCTTCTGTTCCTCTTTCTATCTTCCCACTCAGACCTAGTAGTCACCAAGTCTTGCTGATTTTATCCTCTAAATATTTTTCCAGCCCACTCTTTCTCTACTTTTTTGAACAATAGTAAGGGTGTCATTCCAGTCTTTTCCATCAATGACTGTCAAATTCAAATTCTCTCCCAACTGGGCCTTCCCCCATTACACCTACCTAACAAGTTTAATATGTGCATATGCTACACCGCTTTCAGGGTAGCCAAGATTGTCTTCTAAAACATGTACTTCAACATCCAAAATTTTACCCCCCTTCTTAAAGCCCGTATAGACAACAGAGTAGTGTCCCAACTCCTTGGCAAGGTTCTTTCAGATCTTATTTACAACACCTCTCCATCACATGGCTTAGGCTTCATCAAAGGATCTTTTAATATACCTCCTAGGCCTTCCTGAGCCTTTGTGCAAGCCTTTTATTTTATTATTATTTTTTTTACAACCGAAGGACCACTGGTTAGGCCTGAAGAACTCCTCCTTAATCCTCAAGACGCCACTCAAGACACTATTTCCCCTCTGTGTGTCTCTCCTTATTCCCTCTACACCAGGTACTTGTGGCTTACCCCTCTGTTCCATCAGCTCATTGTCTGTTTCGTGTCTTTTGCTTTGATTGCTGTGTGCTACATGTACTTACTGTCCTGTTTGTTTAACTTACAGTCAGTGGATGGGGTGAAGACTAGTTGTAATCTTGTAACTCTCCTATTCCATTTGCCAGTTTTCTTGCTATCACATCAGCATTCAGAAGTATTATCATAGTATCTAACAAATATTAAATGTGCATTGCATGTTAATTTTCTTGCCCATTCCAAAAAAAGGTAAAAGTGACTATCATTTATTTAGGGATTACTATTAGTCACTGTATTTTATGTACCCTATTGACTTTTGGTATTGTTATCTCCATAGTCTTTATAAGGATACTGAGCCTTCTTCCTTATTTGCCGTTTTTTTTCCAGGATATTCAAAATTATTAATCAGTCAATCTAACAAATTAATTTGCCATAAAATTTTTATGGATTCTATTGGGTGACTGTGTTGCTCTTCTCAGTCATAATGTATGATGTTCATTAGGACCCTTCTAAGCTTTTCCTTCAAATAGTGACACCAGTGATCAGATGCGGTGGTTCAGTGGTGCCCTGGCGTCAGATTGTACTGGCTCCTGAGACTCAGTTGTTAAAATTTTCATAAATTTTATTAGCTGGCTACTAAACTCAACCTTTATTAAAAACTACATTACATAAACTAGTAAAACAAATTATATTTTAAAGGGTGGTAAAACTCATTTTTCCTAATTATTTTACAACATTTTACTCATGTCTGTACTCTTAGGGTTATATATTTATTGTATCTGCATGGTATAAATACTATATAATGATATGCTACTGTACATCTCTTCCTAACCCAGTATTTAGTGACATAATTTTGGTAGCTTAAAATTGGCCATGATGCGAGTATTTATACCATAGGAGTTAGGAAACACCGCAGCTCAGAACTTCTATTCCTGCTCCTCACTTGTTTATTAAACATTTAGCAGAACGACATTGGATTGGGGGCGTATTCAAAGATATTACTCTGCCAATATACACCAATATAGCTACAGAGATTGTTAAATTATAAGAGTACCTCTATACTGCTGCTCCAAATCCTCAAGGGTCTCCCAGCTGCCCACACCACCCATTCCCTTCATTAGGACCTCCGGACCTGACCATGAGCTAGGAAATCACTTGTTCGACTGACACGCAGCCTGAAAATACCGGCCTTCATCCTTCTCTGGTGGAAAAGGTTCCTAGTATCATGGAAAAACCTATTCTGTGCATCACACACCACAGCAGGTCACAGTTTCCATCTAACAGGTTGATTCCCAGATTTGGCTGCGTGTTTGAGTTGACTGAGGAACTCTTAGGAAAAATAACAATTTCTACACCCTAGTTAAAGCAGAATCTATTTCCAGGGTGGGGGAGATTGGTGCCCCCTGACATCATTATTTTTTAAAAAGCTCTCTGAGTGATTCCAATAAGCAACCACTGATCCAACACATAGGATGAGGCCAGAGATTAACATACTGGGCAACTCACTTAAACTCTCTGAGCTTTGGGTTCCATATCTGTGCAATGGTAAGATGAATAACTTACCTCACAGAATACTATAGAAATTACATGAAAATGGAAAGGAGAGCAATTTCTGAATGGGAAAGTGCTAGACAATACAAATGAATTTGGCTGCTACCCCATCCTTGCTTTGTCCAACAAATAAGATTATAGCCAAGTCACATATATCAGTGTTAGAGTGCTGTTTTTAGACTAGCCCAAAATCCTCTGCCCACGTCTGGGGAGATAGATAGTGCTAATAATTTTAAGCACACCTGGCGTAATTGTGGAATCTGAATGCACATCGTCCTCTGACATTATTTTTAAAATCCAGCTAAGACACTGGCCTCAGTAACATCACGGGGCCAGGAGTTCCAAAGGTTAATTACAATTGGATGCTCCTATACCATTTCTAATGCCCTGCTGTTACATGTCACCCAGTGTTACCTTGGTCTTTTCATGGAGGAGGAAAGTCAATCACCTCCATGACCTTTGATTCTCTTCCTTTTAATTTAGAAGCAAATACACTTTAGCTTCCAGGATTACACAAGTAGAAAATCCTGAAAACAATTTTTCCAGTTCCTTTGTTTGCTGAAATATGCAGGATCCTGCCTGGAGGTTTATATCTGAGTGTAACAGATAAGAAGGGTCACTATTTGACTTCAGACCAGCCTGGCTAGGGACTGGGTTCTGAGTTTCTTGTTTCATGTACTAGCTTCAGGAGGGTAGAAGAAAGGCGGTGGCCTGTCTCAGAAACCCAGGGATGCCACAGCTGTTATTCCAGAACAAGCTGTTGTGTGCAGGAGCACAAGATGTCCCGACATCAGAAAGCGGATGTCACAGATCCGAGAAGTGTTCTGGCGGGAAAGACCCAACTGACAAGATATTTTTTTTCTAATTAATTCTGATTTTGTGATTAATGAATGCTTACAATAAAAAAAATCAATGCAGAAAGGGATAATACATCTAAAGTATCCATAATTATACCTAACAGATCATCATTTTAAATTTCGAAGCATATTCTTTGAATATATTTTGCATGATTTCCATGATTTTCTTCAAATAATAAAATATTATTAACAGCTTTATAATGTTAGACTAAACATGTTAATATCGCCCTCTCTCTCTCTCTCTCTTTCTCTCTCTCTCTCTCTCTCTCTCTCTCTCTCTCTCTCTCTCTCTC